>NC_039361.1:110997563-111002188 GCF_003573695.1 Papaver somniferum | reverse complement strand
GGATGGAAGTAAAACGCCGCATGAAAATAAAAGCAAGAAGATGAAGAAAAGTAGACCTAGAGATGGTCGCTGCTTGTGTGTTTTGAAAAGAGATTTTTGAGTTGTATTTATAGGAAAATTAACTTGCAAATCAAGTTAGGTTTAGGTTTTTTCTTATAAAACGAGTTTTGTTTCTTGAAAAACAATTAAACACAAAAAAGGAATTTTTTCCATAAAAAAAATTTTAAATAAATTATTTATCAAGTTAAAAACTTGCAAAAAATAATTTCAAGTAGACACGGACTTGGTGCTTGGTACATGCGCATGGGAATGGGTCGAAACATGTGTCCAGGATATGACTGCCCGATATAACTTGTATTAGCACAATACAAGTTACCCACTCTTAAACTCAGCAACGGGGATGGAAGTAAAACACCGCACGAAAATAAAAGCAAGAAGATGAAGAAAGGTAGACCTAGAGATGGTCGCTGCTTGTGTGTTTTGAAAAGAGATTTTTGAGTTGTATTTATAGGAAAATTAACTTGCAAATCAAGTTAGGTTTAGGTTTTTTCTTATAAAACGAGTTTTGTTTCTTGTAAAACAATTAAACAAGAAAAAGGAATTCTTTCAATAAATAAAACTCTAAAATAAATTATTTATCAAGTTAAAAACTTGCTAAAAAATAATTTCAAGTAGACACGGACTTGGTGCTTGGTACACGCGCATGGGTCGAAACATGTGTCCAGGATAAAATTGCCCGATATAAATTGTATTAGCACAATACAAGTTACCTCCTCCTAAACTCAGCAACGGGGATGGAAGTAAAACGCCGCACGAAAAAAAAATCAAGAAGATGAAGAAAAGTAGACCTAGAGATGGTCGCTGCTTGTGTGTTTTGAATAGAGATTTTCGAGTTGTATTTATAGGAAAATTAACTTGCAAACCAAGTTAGGTTTAGGTTTTTTCTTATAAAACGAGTTTTGTTTCTTGTAAAACAATTAAACAAGAAAAAGGAATTTTTTCCATAAATAAAACTCTTAAATAAATTATTTATCAAGTTAAAAACTTGCAAAAAATAATTTCAAGTAGACACGGACTTGGTGCTTAGTACACGCGCATGGGCAGGGGTCGAAACATGTGTCCAGGATAAGACTGCCCGATATAACTTGTATTAGCACCATACAAGTTACCCACTCTTAAACTCAGCAACGGGGATGGAAGTAAAACGCCGCACGAAAATAAAAGCAAGAAGATGAAGAAAAGTAGACCTAGAGATGGTCGCTGCTTGTGTGTTTTGAAAAGAGATTTTTGAGTTGTATTTATAGGAAAATTAACTTGCAAATCAAGTTAGGTTTAGGTTTTTTCTTATAAAACGAGTTTTGTTTCTTGTAAAACAATTAAACAAGAAAAAGGAATTTTTTCCATAAATAAAACTCTAAAATAAATTATTTATCAAGTTAAAAACTTGCAAAAAATAATTTCAAGTAGACACGGACTTGGTGCTTGGTACACGCGCATGGGCATGGGTCGAAACATGTGTCCAGGATAAGACTGCCCGATATAACTTGTATTAGCACAATACAAGTTACCCACTCTTAAACTCAGCAACGAGGATGGAAGTAAAACGCCGCACGAAAATAAAAGCAAGAAGATGAAGAAAAGTAGACCTAGAGATGGTCGCTGCTTGTGTATTTTGAAAAGAGATTTTCGAGTTGTATTTATAGGAAAATTAACTTGCGAATCAAGTTAGGTTTAGTTTTTTTCTTATAAAACGAGTTTTGTTTCTTGAAAAACAATTAAACACAAAAAAGGAATTTTTTCCATAAAAAAAAATCTTAAATAAATTATTTATCAAGTTAAAAACTTGCAAAAAATAATTTCAAGTAGACACGGACTTGGTGCTTGGTACACGCGCATGGGTATGGGTCGAAACATGTGTCCAGTATATGACTGCACGATATAACTTGTATTAGCACAATACAAGTTACCCACTCTTAAACTCAGCAACGGGGATGGAAGTAAAACGCCGCACGAAAATAAAAGCAAGAAGATGAAGAAAAGTAGACCTAGAGATGGTCGCTGCTTGTGTGTTTTGAAAAGATATTTTCGAGTTGTATTAATAAGAAAATTAAATTGCAAATCAAGTTAGGTTTAGGTTTTTCTTATAAAACGAGTTTTGTTTCTTGTAAAACAATTAAACACAAAAAAGGAATTTTTTCCATAAAAAAAAATCTTAAAATAAATTATTTATCAAGTTAAAAACTTGCAAAAAATAATTTCAAGTAGACACGGACTTGGTGCTTGGTACATGCGCATGGGCATGGGTCGACATGTGTCCAGGATAAGACTGCCCGATATAACTTGTATTAGCACAATACAAGTTACCCACTCTTAAACTCAGCAACGGGGATGGAAGTAAAATGCCGCATGAAAATAAAAGCAAGAAGATGAAGAAAAGTAGACCTAGAGATGGTCGCTGCTTGTGTGTTTTGAAAAGAGATTTTTGAGTTGTATTTATAGGAAAATTAACTTGCAAATCAAGTTAGGTTTAGGTTTTTTCTTATAAAACGAGTTTTTTTTCTTGAAAAACAATTAAACACAAAAAAGGAATTTTTTCCATAAATAAAACTCTTAAATAAATTATTTATCAAGTTAAAAACTTGCAAAAAATAATTTCAAGTAGACACAGACTTGGTGCTTGGTACACGCGCATGGGCATGGGTCGAAACATGTGTCCAGGATAAGACTGTCCGATATAACTTGCATTAGCACAATACAAGTTACCCACTCTTAAACTCAACAACGGGGATGGAAGTAAAACGCCGCACGAAAATAAAAGCAAGAAGATGAAGAAAAGTAGACCTAGAGATGGTCGCTGCTTGTGTGTTTTGAAAAGAGATTTTCAAGTTGTATTTATAGGAAAATTAACTTGCAAATAAAGTTAGGTTTAGGTTTAGGTTTTTTCTTATAAAACGAGTTTTGTTTCTTGTAAAACAATTAAACACAAAAAAGGAATTTTTTTCCATAAATAAAACTCTTAAATAAATTATTTATCAAGTTAAAAACTTGCAAAAAATAATTTCAAGTAGACACGGACTTGGTGCTTGGTACACGCGCATGGGCATCGGTCGAAACATGTGTCCAAGATAAGACTGTCCGATATAACTTGTATTAGCATAATACAAGTTACCCACTCTTAAACTCAGCAACGAGGATGGAAGTAAAACGCCGCACGAAAATAAAAGCAAGAAGATGAAGAAAAGTAGACCTAGAGATGGTCGTTGCCTCTGTGTTTTGAAAAGAGATTTTAGAGTTGTATTTATAGGAAAATTAACTTGCAAATCAAGTTAGGTTTAGGTTTTTTCTTATAAAACGAGTTTTGTTTCTTGTAAAACAATTAAACACAAAAAAGTAATTTTTTTCCATAAATAAAACTCTTAAATAAATTATTTATCAAGTTAAAAACTTGCAAAAAAATAATTTCAAGTAGACACGGACTTGGTGCTTGGTACACGCGCATGGGCATGGGTCGAAACATGTGTCCAGGATAAGACTGCCCGATATAACTTGTATTAGCACAATACAAGTTACCCACTCTTAAACTCAGCAACGGGGATGGAAGTAAAACGCCGCACGAAAATAAAAGCAAGAAGATGAAGAAAAGTAGACCTAGAGATGGTCGTTGCATGTGTGTTTTGAAAAGAGATTTTCGAGTTGTATTTATAGGAAAATTAACTTGCAAATCAAGTTAGGTTTAGGTTTTTTCTTATAAAACGAGTTTTGTTTCTTGTAAAACAATTAAACACAAAAAAGGAATTTTTTCCATAAATAAAACTCTTAAATAAATTATTTATCAAGTTAAAAACTTGCAAAAAATAATTTCAAGTAGACACAGACTTGGTGCTTGGTACACGCGCATGGGCATGGGTCGAAACATGTGTCCAGGATAAGACTGTCCGATATAACTTGCATTAGCACAATACAAGTTACCCACTCTTAAACTCAACAACGGGGATGGAAGTAAAACGCCGCACGAAAATAAAAGCAAGAAGATGAAGAAAAGTAGACCTAGAGATGGTCGCTGCTTGTGTGTTTTGAAAAGAGATTTTCAAGTTGTATTTATAGGAAAATTAACTTGCAAATAAAGTTAGGTTTAGGTTTAGGTTTTTTCTTATAAAACGAGTTTTGTTTCTTGTAAAACAATTAAACACAAAAAAGGAATTTTTTTCAAAAATAAAACTCTTAAATAAGTTATTTATCAAGTTAAAAACTTGCAAAAAATAATTTCAAGTAGACACGGACTTGGTGCTTGGTACACGCGCATGGGCATGGGTCGAAACATGTGTCCAGGATAAGACTGCGCGATATAACTTGTATTAGCACAATACAAGTTACCCACTCTTAAACTCAGCAACGGGGATGGAAGTAAAACGCCGCACGATAATAAAAGCAAGAAGATGAAGAAAAGTAGACCTAGAGATGGTCACTGCTTGTGTGTTTTGAATAGAGATTTTCGAGTTGTATTTATAGGAAATTAACTTGCAAATCAAGTTAGGTTTAGGTTTTTTCTTATAAAACGAGTTTTGTTTCTTGTAAAACAATTAAACACAAAAAAGGAATTTTTTCCATAAATAAAACTCTTAAAT
>NC_039361.1:110971573-110997553 GCF_003573695.1 Papaver somniferum | reverse complement strand
ATAAGACTGCCCGATATAACTTGTATTAGCACAATACAAGTTACCCACTCTTAAACTCAGCAACGAGGATGGAAGTAACGAAAATAAAAGCAAGAAGATGAAGAAAAGTAGAGCTAGAGATGGTCGCTGCTTGTGTGTTATTGAAAATAGATTTTCGAGTTGTATTTATAGGAAAATTAACTTGCAAATCAAGTTATGTTTAGGTTTTTTCTTATAAAACGAGTTTTGTTTCTTGTAAAACAATTAAACACAAAAAAGGAATTTTTTCCATAAATAAAACTCTTAAATAAATTATTTATCAAGTTAAAAACTTGCAAAAAATAATTTCAAGTAGACATAGACTTGGTGCTTGGTACACGCGCATGGGCATGGGTCGAAACATGTGTCCAGGATAATACTGCCCGATATAACTTGTATTAGCACAATAGAAGTTACCCACTCTTAAACTCAGCAACGGGGATGGAAGTAAAACGCCGCAATAAAATAAAAGCAAGAAGATGAAGAAAATTAGGCCTAAAGATGGTCGCTGCTAGTGTGTGTTGAAAAGAGATATTCGAGGTGTATTTATAGGAAAATTAACTTGCAAATCAAGTTAGGTTTAGGTTTTTTCTTATAAAACGAGTTTTGTTTCTTGTAAAACAATTAAACACAAAAAAGGAATTTTTTCCATAAATAAAACTCTTAAATAAATTATTTATCAAGTTAAAAACTTGCAAAAAATAATTTCAAGTAGACATAGACTTGGTGCTTGGTACACGCGCATGGGCATGGGTCGAAACATGTGTCCAGGATAATACTGCCCGATATAACTTGTATTAGCACAATAGAAGTTACCCACTCTTAAACTCAGCAACGGGGATGGAAGTAAAACGCCGCAATAAAATAAAAGCAAGAAGATGAAGAAAATTAGGCCTAAAGATGGTCGCTGCTAGTGTGTGTTGAAAAGAGATATTCGAGGTGTATTTATAGGAAAATTAACTTGAAAATCAAGTTAAGTTTAGGTTTTTTCTTATAAAACGAGTTTTGTTTCTTGTATAACAATTAAACACAAAAAAGGAATTTTTTCCATAAATAAAACTCTTTAATAAATTATTTATCAAGTTAAAAATTTGCAAAAAATAATTTCAAGTAGACACGGACTTGGTGCTTGGTACACGCGCATGGGCATGGGTCGAAACATGTGTCCACGATAAGACTGCCCGATATAACTTGTATTAGCACAATACAAGTTACCCACTCTTAAACTCAGCAACGGGGATGGAAGTAAAACGCCGCACGAAAATAAAAAGAAAGAAGATGAATAAAATTACGCCTAGAGATGGTTGCTGCTTGTGTGTTTTGAAAAGATATTTTTGAGTTGTATTTATAGGAAAATTAACTTGCAAATCAAGTTAGGTTTAGGTTTTTTCTTATAAAACGAGTTTTGTTTCCTGAAAACAATTAAACACAAAAAAGGAATTTTTTCCATAAAGAAAACTCTTAAATAAATTATTTATCATGTTAAAAACTTGCAAAAAATAATTTCAAGTAGACACGGACTTGGTGCTTGGTACACGCGCATGGGCATGGGTCGAAACATGTGTCCAGGATAAGACTGCCCGATATAACTTGTATAAGCACAATACAAGTTACCCACTCTTAAACTCAGCAACGGGGATGGAAGTAAAACGCCGCACGAAAATAAAAGCAAGAAGATGAAGAAAAGTAGACCTAGAGATGGTCGCTGCTTGTGTGTTTTGAAAAGAGATTTTCGAGTTGTACTTATAGGAAATTAACTTGCAAATCAAGTTAGGTTTAGGTTTTTTCTTATAAAACGAGTTTTGTTTCTTGTAAAAGAATTAAACACAAAAAAGGAATTTTTTCCATAAATAAAACTCTTAAATAAATTATTTATCAAGTTAAAAACTTGCAAAAAATAATTTCAAGTAGACACGGACTTGGTGCTTGGTACACGCGCATGGGCATGGGTCGAAACATGTGTCCAGGATAAGACTGCCCGATATAACTTGTATTAGCACAATACAAGTTACCCACTCTTAAACTCAGCAACGGGGATGGAAGTAAAATGCCGCACGAAAATAAAAGTAAGAAGATGAAGAAAAGTAGACCTAGAGATGGTCGCTGCTTGTGTCTTTTGAAAAGAGATTTTCGAGTTGTATTTATAGGAAAATTAACTTGCAAATCAAGTTAGGTTTAGGTTTTTTTCTTATGAAACGAGTTTTATTTCTCGTAAAACAATTAAAAACAAAAAAGGAATTTTTTCCATAAATAAAACTCTTAAATAAATTATTTATCAAGTTAAAAACTTGCAAAAAATAATTTCAAGTAGACACGGACTTGGTGCTTGGTACACGCGCATGGGCATGGGTCGAAACATGTGTCCAGGATAAGACTGCGCGATATAACTTGTATTAGCACAATACAAGTTACCCACTCTTAAACTCAGCAACGGGGATGGAAGTAAAACGCCGCACGATAATAAAAGCAAGAAGATGAAGAAAAGTAGACCTAGAGATGGTCACTGCTTGTGTGTTTTGAATAGAGATTTTCGAGTTGTATTTATAGGAAATTAACTTGCAAATCAAGTTAGGTTTAGGTTTTTTCTTATAAAACGAGTTTTGTTTCTTGTAAAACAATTAAACACAAAAAAGGAATTTTTTCCATAAATAAAACTCTTAAATTAATTATTTATCAAGTTAAAAACTTGCAAAAAATAATTTCAAGTAGACACGGACTTGGTGCTTGGTACACGCGCATGGGCATGGGTCGAAACATGTGTCCAGGATAAGACTGCCCGATATAACTTGTATTAGCACAATACAAGTTACCCACTCTTAAACTCAGCAACGAGGATGGAAGTAACGAAAATAAAAGCAAGAAGATGAAGAAAAGTAGAGCTAGAGATGGTCGCTGCTTGTGTGTTATTGAAAATAGATTTTCGAGTTGTATTTATAGGAAAATTAACTTGCAAATCAAGTTATGTTTAGGTTTTTTCTTATAAAACGAGTTTTGTTTCTTGTAAAACAATTAAACACAAAAAAGGAGTTTTTTCCAAAAATAAAACTCTTAAATAAATTATTTATCAAGTTAAAAACTTGCAAAAAATAATTTCAAGTAGACACGGACTTGGTGCTTGGTACACGCGCATGGGCATGGGTCGAAACATGTGTCCAGGATAAGACTGCCCGATATAACTTGTATTAGCACAATACAAGTTACCCACTCTTAAACTCAGCAACGGGGATGGAAGTAAAACTCCGCACGAAAATAAAAGCAAGAAGATGAAGAAAAGTAGACATAGAGATGGTCGCTGCTTGTGTGTTTTGAAAAGAGATTTTCGAGTTGTATTTATAGGAAAATTAACTTGCAAATCAAATTAGGTTTAGGTTTTTTCTTATAAAACGAGTTTTGTTTCTTGTAAAACAATTAAACACAAAAATAGAATTTTTCCATAAATAAAACTCTTAAATAAATTATTTATCAAGTTAAAAACTTGGAAAAAATAATTTCAAGTAGACACGGACTTGGTGCTTGGTACACGCGCATGGCATGGGTCGAAACATGTGTCCAGAATAAGACTGCCCGATATAACTTGTATTAGCACAATACAAGTTACCCACTCTTAAACTCAGCAACGGGGATGGAAGTAAAACGCCGCACGATAATAAAAGCAAGAAGATGAAGAAAAGTAGACCTAGAGATGGTCACTGCTTGTGTGTTTTGAATAGAGATTTTCGAGTTGTATTTATAGGAAATTAACTTGCAAATCAAGTTAGGTTTAGGTTTTTTCTTATAAAACGAGTTTTGTTTCTTGTAAAACAATTAAACACAAAAAAGGAATTTTTTCCATAAATAAAACTCTTAAATAAATTATTTATCAAGTTAAAAACTTGCAAAAAATAATTTCAAGTAGACACGGACTTGGTGCTTGGTACACGTGCATGGGCATGGGTCGAAACATGTGTCCAGGATAAGACTGCTCGATATAACTTGTATTAGCACAATACAAGTTACCCACTCTTAAACTCAGCAACGGGGATAGAAGTAACGAAAATAAAAGCAAGAAGATGAAGAAAAGTAGACCTAGAGATGGTCGCTGCTTGTGGGTTTTGAAAAGAGATTTTCGAGTTGTATTTATAGGAAAATTAACTTGCAAATCAAGTTAGGTTTAGGTTTTTTCTTATAAAACGAGTTTTGTTTCTTGTAAAACAATTAAACACAAAAAAGGAATTTTTTCTATAAATAAAACTCTTAAATAAATTATTTATCAAGTTAAAAACTTGCAAAAAATAATTTCAAGTAGACACGGACTTGGTGCTTGGTACACGCGCATGGGCATGGGTCGAAACATGTGTCCAGGATAAGACTGCGCGATATAACTTGTATTAGCACAATACAAGTTACCCACTCTTAAACTCAGCAACGGGGATGGAAGTAAAACGCCGCACGATAATAAAAGCAAGAAGATGAAGAAAAGTAGACCTAGAGATGGTCACTGCTTGTGTGTTTTGAATAGAGATTTTCGAGTTGTATTTATAGGAAATTAACTTGCAAATCAAGTTAGGTTTAGGTTTTTTCTTATAAAACGAGTTTTGTTTCTTGTAAAACAATTAAACACAAAAAAGGAATTTTTTCCATAAATAAAACTCTTAAATTAATTATTTATCAAGTTAAAAACTTGCAAAAAATAATTTCAAGTAGACACGGACTTGGTGCTTGGTACACGCGCATGGGCATGGGTCGAAACATGTGTCCAGGATAAGACTGCCCGATATAACTTGTATTAGCACAATACAAGTTACCCACTCTTAAACTCAGCAACGAGGATGGAAGTAACGAAAATAAAAGCAAGAAGATGAAGAAAAGTAGAGCTAGAGATGGTCGCTGCTTGTGTGTTATTGAAAATAGATTTTCGAGTTGTATTTATAGGAAAATTAACTTGCAAATCAAGTTATGTTTAGGTTTTTTCTTATAAAACGAGTTTTGTTTCTTGTAAAACAATTAAACACAAAAAAGGAGTTTTTTCCAAAAATAAAACTCTTAAATAAATTATTTATCAAGTTAAAAACTTGCAAAAAATAATTTCAAGTAGACACGGACTTGGTGCTTGGTACACGCGCATGGGCATGGGTCGAAACATGTGTCCAGGATAAGACTGCCCGATATAACTTGTATTAGCACAATACAAGTTACCCACTCTTAAACTCAGCAACGGGGATGGAAGTAAAACTCCGCACGAAAATAAAAGCAAGAAGATGAAGAAAAGTAGACATAGAGATGGTCGCTGCTTGTGTGTTTTGAAAAGAGATTTTCGAGTTGTATTTATAGGAAAATTAACTTGCAAATCAAATTAGGTTTAGGTTTTTTCTTATAAAACGAGTTTTGTTTCTTGTAAAACAATTAAACACAAAAATAGAATTTTTCCATAAATAAAACTCTTAAATAAATTATTTATCAAGTTAAAAACTTGGAAAAAATAATTTCAAGTAGACACGGACTTGGTGCTTGGTACACGCGCATGGCATGGGTCGAAACATGTGTCCAGAATAAGACTGCCCGATATAACTTGTATTAGCACAATACAAGTTACCCACTCTTAAACTCAGCAACGGGGATGGAAGTAAAACGCCGCACGATAATAAAAGCAAGAAGATGAAGAAAAGTAGACCTAGAGATGGTCACTGCTTGTGTGTTTTGAATAGAGATTTTCGAGTTGTATTTATAGGAAATTAACTTGCAAATCAAGTTAGGTTTAGGTTTTTTCTTATAAAACGAGTTTTGTTTCTTGTAAAACAATTAAACACAAAAAAGGAATTTTTTCCATAAATAAAACTCTTAAATAAATTATTTATCAAGTTAAAAACTTGCAAAAAATAATTTCAAGTAGACATAGACTTGGTGCTTGGTACACGCGCATGGGCATGGGTCGAAACATGTGTCCAGGATAATACTGCCCGATATAACTTGTATTAGCACAATAGAAGTTACCCACTCTTAAACTCAGCAACGGGGATGGAAGTAAAACGCCGCAATAAAATAAAAGCAAGAAGATGAAGAAAATTAGGCCTAAAGATGGTCGCTGCTAGTGTGTGTTGAAAAGAGATATTCGAGGTGTATTTATAGGAAAATTAACTTGCAAATCAAGTTAGGTTTAGGTTTTTTCTTATAAAACGAGTTTTGTTTCTTGTAAAACAATTAAACACAAAAAAGGAATTTTTTCCATAAATAAAACTCTTAAATAAATTATTTATCAAGTTAAAAACTTGCAAAAAATAATTTCAAGTAGACATAGACTTGGTGCTTGGTACACGCGCATGGGCATGGGTCGAAACATGTGTCCAGGATAATACTGCCCGATATAACTTGTATTAGCACAATAGAAGTTACCCACTCTTAAACTCAGCAACGGGGATGGAAGTAAAACGCCGCAATAAAATAAAAGCAAGAAGATGAAGAAAATTAGGCCTAAAGATGGTCGCTGCTAGTGTGTGTTGAAAAGAGATATTCGAGGTGTATTTATAGGAAAATTAACTTGAAAATCAAGTTAAGTTTAGGTTTTTTCTTATAAAACGAGTTTTGTTTCTTGTATAACAATTAAACACAAAAAAGGAATTTTTTCCATAAATAAAACTCTTTAATAAATTATTTATCAAGTTAAAAATTTGCAAAAAATAATTTCAAGTAGACACGGACTTGGTGCTTGGTACACGCGCATGGGCATGGGTCGAAACATGTGTCCACGATAAGACTGCCCGATATAACTTGTATTAGCACAATACAAGTTACCCACTCTTAAACTCAGCAACGGGGATGGAAGTAAAACGCCGCACGAAAATAAAAAGAAAGAAGATGAATAAAATTACGCCTAGAGATGGTTGCTGCTTGTGTGTTTTGAAAAGATATTTTTGAGTTGTATTTATAGGAAAATTAACTTGCAAATCAAGTTAGGTTTAGGTTTTTTCTTATAAAACGAGTTTTGTTTCCTGAAAACAATTAAACACAAAAAAGGAATTTTTTCCATAAAGAAAACTCTTAAATAAATTATTTATCATGTTAAAAACTTGCAAAAAATAATTTCAAGTAGACACGGACTTGGTGCTTGGTACACGCGCATGGGCATGGGTCGAAACATGTGTCCAGGATAAGACTGCCCGATATAACTTGTATTAGCACAATACAAGTTACCCACTCTTAAACTCAGCAACGGGGATGGAAGTAAAACGCCAGAAGAAAATAAAAGCAAGAAGATGAAGAAAAGTAGACCTAGAGATGGTCGCTGCTTGTGTGTTTTGAAAAGAGATTTTCGAGTTGTATTTATAGGAAAATTAACTTGCAAATCAAGTTAGGTTTAGGTTTTTTCTTATAAAACGAGTTTTGTTTCTTGTAAAACAATTAAACACAAAAAAGGATTCTTTTCCATAAATAAAACTCTTAAATAAATTATTTATCAAGTTAAAAACTTGCAAAAAATAATTTCAAGTAGACACGGACTTGGTGCTTGGTACACGCGCATGGGCATGGGTCGAAACATGTGTCCAGGATAAGACTTCCCGATATAACTTGTATTAGCACAATACAAGTTACCCACTCTTAAACTCATCAACGGGGATGGAAGTAAAACGCCGCACGAAAATAAAAGAAAGAAGATGAAGAAAAGTAAACCTCGAGATGGTCGCTGCTTGTGTGTTTTGAAAAGAGATTTTTGAGTTGTATTTATAGGAAAATTAACTTGCAAATCAAGTTAGGTTTAGGTTTTTCTTATAAAACGAGTTTTGTTTCTTGTAAAACAATTAAACACAAAAAAGGAATTTTTTCCATAAATAAAACTCTTAAATAAATTATTTATCAAGTTAAAAACTTGCAAAAAATAATTTCAAGTAGACAAGGACTTGGTGCTTGGTACACGCGCATGGGCATGGGTCGAAACATGTGTCCAGGATAAGACTGCCCGATATTGCTTGTATTAGCACAATACAAGTTACCCACTCTTAAACTCAGCAACGGGGATGGAAGTAAAACGTCGCACGAAAATAAAAGCAAGAAGATGAAGAAAAGTAGACCTAGAGATGGTCGCTGCTTGTGTGTTTTGAAAAAAGAATTTTCGAGTTGTATTTATAGGAAAATTAACTTGCAAATCAAGTTAGGTTTAGGTTTTTTCTTATAAAACGAGTTTTGTTTCTTGTAAAACAATTAAACACAAAAAAGGAATTTTTTTCAAAAATAAAACTCTTAAATAAATTATTTATCAAGTTAAAAACTTGCAAAAAATAATTTCAAGTAGACACGGACTTGGTGCTTGGTACACGCGCATGGGCATGGGTCGAAACATGTGTCCAGGATAAGACTGCCCGATATAACTTGTATTAGCACAATACAAGTTACCCACTCTTAAACTCATCAACGGGGATGGAAGTAAAACGCCGCACGAAAATAAAAGAAAGAAGATGAAGAAAAGTAAACCTCGAGATGGTCGCTGCTTGTGTGTTTTGAAAAGAGATTTTTGAGTTGTATTTATAGGAAAATTAACTTGCAAATCAAGTTAGGTTTAGGTTTTTCTTATAAAACGAGTTTTGTTTCTTGTAAAACAATTAAACACAAAAAAGGAATTTTTTCCATAAATAAAACTCTTAAATAAATTATTTATCAAGTTAAAAACTTGCAAAAAATAATTTCAAGTAGACACGGACTTGGTGCTTGGTACACGCGCATGGGCATGGGTCGAAACATGTGTCCAGGATAAGACTTCCCGATATAACTTGTATTAGCACAATACAAGTTACCCACTCTTAAACTCATCAACGGGGATGGAAGTAAAACGCCGCACGAAAATAAAAGAAAGAAGATGAAGAAAAGTAAACCTCGAGATGGTCGCTGCTTGTGTGTTTTGAAAAGAGATTTTCGAGTTGTATTTATAGGAAAATTAACTTTCAAATCAAATTAGGTTTAGGTTTTTTCTTATAAAACGAGTTTTGTTTCTTGTAAAACAATTAAACACAAAAATAGAATTTTTCCATAAATAAAACTCTTAAATAAATTATTTATCAAGTTAAAAACTTGGAAAAAATAATTTCAAGTAGACACGGACTTGGTGCTTGGTACACGCGCATGGCATGGGTCGAAACATGTGTCCAGAATAAGACTGCCCGATATAACTTGTATTAGCACAATAAAAGTTACCCACTCTTAAACTCAGCAACGAGGATGGAAGTAACGAAAATAAAAGCAAGAAGATGAAGAAAAGTAGAGCTAGAGATGGTCGCTGCTTGTGTGTTATTGAAAATAGATTTTCGAGTTGTATTTATAGGAAAATTAACTTGCAAATCAAGTTATGTTTAGGTTTTTTCTTATAAAACGAGTTTTGTTTCTTGTAAAACAATTAAACACAAAAAAGGAGTTTTTTCCAAAAATAAAACTCTTAAATAAATTATTGATCAAGTTAAAAACTTACAAAAAATAATTTCAAGTAGACACGGACTTGGTGCTTGGTACACGCGCATGGGAATGGGTCGAAACATGTGTCCCGGATAAGACTGCCCGATATAACTTGTATTAGCACAATACATGTTACCCACTCTTAAACTCAGCAACGGGGATGGAAGTAAAACGCCGCACGATAATAAAAGCAAGAAGATGAAGAAAAGTAGACCTAGAGATGGTCACTGCTTGTGTGTTTTGAATAGAGATTTTCGAGTTGTATTTATAGGAAATTAACTTGCAAATCAAGTTAGGTTTAGGTTTTTTCTTATAAAACGAGTTTTGTTTCTTGTAAAACAATTAAACACAAAAAAGGAATTTTTTCCATAAATAAAACTCTTAAATAAATTATTTATCAAGTTAAAAACTTGCAAAAAATAATTTCAAGTAGACACGGACTTGGTGCTTGGTACACGCGCATGGGCATGGGTCGAAACATGTGTCCAGGATAAGACTGCCCGATATAACTTGTATTAGCACAATACAAGTTACCCACTCTTAAACTCAGCAACGGGGATGGAAGTAAAACTCCGCACGAAAATAAAAGCAAGAAGATGAAGAAAAGTAGACCTAGAGATGGTCGCTGCTTGTGTGTTTTGAATAGAGATTTTCGAGTTGTATTTATAAGAAAATTAACTTGGAAATCAAGTTAGGTTTAGGTTTTTTCTTGTAAAATGAGTTTTTTTCTTGTAAAACAATTAACCACAAAAAAGGATTTTTTTCCATAATTAAAACTCTTAAATAAATTATTTATCAAGTTAAAAACTTGCAAAAAATAATTTCAAGTAGACACGGACTTGGTGCTTGGTACACGCGCATGGGCATGGGTCGAAACATGTGTCCAGGATAAGACTTCCCGATATAACTTGTATTAGCACAATACAAGTTACCCACTCTTAAACTCATCAACGGGGATGGAAGTAAAACGCCGCACGAAAATAAAAGAAAGAAGATGAAGAAAAGTAAACCTCGAGATGGTCGCTGCTTGTGTGTTTTGAAAAGAGATTTTTGAGTTGTATTTATAGGAAAATTAACTTGCAAATCAAGTTAGGTTTAGGTTTTTCTTATAAAACGAGTTTTGTTTCTTGTAAAACAATTAAACACAAAAAAGGAATTTTTTCCATAAACAAAACTCTTAAATAAATTATTTATCAAGTTAAAAACTTGCAAAAAATAATTTCAAGTAGACAAGGACTTGGTGCTTGGTACACGCGCATGGGCATGGGTCGAAACATGTGTCCAGGATAAGACTGCCCGATATTGCTTGTATTAGCACAATACAAGTTACCCACTCTTAAACTCAGCAACGGGGATGGAAGTAAAACGTCGCACGAAAATAAAAGCAAGAAGATGAAGAAAAGTAGACCTAGAGATGGTCGCTGCTTGTGTGTTTTGAAAAAAGAATTTTCGAGTTGTATTTATAGGAAAATTAACTTGCAAATCAAGTTAGGTTTAGGTTTTTTCTTATAAAACGAGTTTTGTTTCTTGTAAAACAATTAAACACAAAAAAGGAATTTTTTTCAAAAATAAAACTCTTAAATAAATTATTTATCAAGTTAAAAACTTGCAAAAAATAATTTCAAGTAGACACGGACTTGGTGCTTGGTACACGCGCATGGGCATGGGTCGAAACATGTGTCCAGGATAAGACTGCCCGATATAACTTGTATTAGCACAATACAAGTTACCCACTCTTAAACTCATCAACGGGGATGGAAGTAAAACGCCGCACGAAAATAAAAGAAAGAAGATGAAGAAAAGTAAACCTCGAGATGGTCGCTGCTTGTGTGTTTTGAAAAGAGATTTTTGAGTTGTATTTATAGGAAAATTAACTTGCAAATCAAGTTAGGTTTAGGTTTTTCTTATAAAACGAGTTTTGTTTCTTGTAAAACAATTAAACACAAAAAAGGAATTTTTTCCATAAATAAAACTCTTAAATAAATTATTTATCAAGTTAAAAACTTGCAAAAAATAATTTCAAGTAGACACAGACTTGGTGCTTGGTACACGCGCATGGGCATGGGTCGAAACATGTGTCCAGGATAAGACTGCCCGATATAACTTGTATTAGCACAATACAAGTTACCCACTCTTAAACTCAGCAACGGGGATGGAAGTAAACGCCGCACGAAAATAAAAGCAAGAAGATGAAGAAAAGTAGACCTCGAGATGGTCGCTGCTTGTGTGTTTTGAAATGAGATTTTCGAATTGTATTTATAGGAAAATTAACTTGCAAATCAAGTTAGGTTTAGGTTTTTCTTATAAAACGAGTTTTGTTTCTTGTAAAACAATTAAACACAAAAAAGGAATTTTTTCCATAAATAAAACTCTTAAATAAATTATTTATCAAGTTAAAAACTTGCAAAAAATAATTTCAAGTAGACACGGACTTGGTGCTTGGTACACGCGCATGTGCATGGGTCGAAACGTGTGTCAAGGATAAGACTGCCCGATATAACTTGTATTAGAACAATACAAGTTACCCACTCTTAAACTCAGCAACGAGGATGGAAGTAAAACGCCGCACAAAAATAAAAGCAAGAAGATGAAGAAAAGTAGACCTAGAAATGGTCGCTGCTTGTGTGTTTTGAAAAGATATTTTCGAGTTGTATTTATAGGAAAATTAACTTGCAAATCAAGTTAGGTTGAGGTTTTTCTTATAAAACGAGTTTTGTTTCTTGTAAAACAATTAAACACAAAAAAGGAATTTTTTCCATAAATAAAACTCTTAAATAAATTATTTATCAAGTTAAAAACTTGCAAAAAATAATTTCAAGTAGACACGGACTTGGTGCTTGGTACACGCGCATGTGCATGGGTCGAAACGTGTGTCAAGGATAAGACTGCCCGATATAACTTGTATTAGAACAATACAAGTTACCCACTCTTAAACTCAGCAACGGGGATGGAAGTAAAACGCCGCACAAAAATAAAAGCAAGAAGATGAAGAAAAGTAGACCTAGAAATGGTCGCTGCTTGTGTGTTTTGAAAAGATATTTTCGAGTTGTATTTATAGGAAAATTAACTTGCAAATCAAGTTAGGTTTAGGTTTTTTCTTATAAAACGAGTTTTGTTTCTTGTAAAACAATTAAACACAAAAAAGGAATTTTTTCCAAAAATAAAACTCTTAAATAAATTATTTATCAAGTTAAAAACTTGCAAAAAATAATTTCAAGTAGACACGGACTTGGTGCTTGGTACACGCGCATGGGCATGGGTCGAAACATGTGTCCAGGATAAGACTGCCCGATATAACTTGTATTAGCACAATACAAGTTACCCACTCTTAAACTCAGCAACGGGGATGGAAGTAAAACTCCGCACGAAAATAAAAGCAAGAAGATGAAGAAAAGTAGACATAGAGATGGTCGCTGCTTGTGTGTTTTGAAAAGAGATTTTCGAGTTGTATTTATAGGAAAATTAACTTGCAAATCAAATTAGGTTTAGGTTTTTTCTTATAAAACGAGTTTTGTTTCTTGTAAAACAATTAAACACAAAAATAGAATTTTTCCATAAATAAAACTCTTAAATAAATTATTTATCAAGTTAAAAACTTGGAAAAAATAATTTCAAGTAGACACGGACTTGGTGCTTGGTACACGCGCATGGCATGGGTCGAAACATGTGTCCAGAATAAGACTGCCCGATATAACTTGTATTAGCACAATACAAGTTACCCACTCTTAAACTCAGCAACGGGGATGGAAGTAAAACGCCGCACGATAATAAAAGCAAGAAGATGAAGAAAAGTAGACCTAGAGATGGTCACTGCTTGTGTGTTTTGAATAGAGATTTTCGAGTTGTATTTATAGGAAATTAACTTGCAAATCAAGTTAGGTTTAGGTTTTTTCTTATAAAACGAGTTTTGTTTCTTGTAAAACAATTAAACACAAAAAAGGAATTTTTTCCATAAATAAAACTCTTAAATAAATTATTTATCAAGTTAAAAACTTGCAAAAAATAATTTAAAGTAGACAAGGACTTGGTGCTTGGTACACGCGCATGAGCATGGGTCGAAACATGTGTCCAGGATAAGACTGCCCGATATTGGTTGTATTAGCACAATACAAGTTACCCACTCTTAAACTCAGCAACGGGGATGGAAGTAAAACGTCGCACGAAAATAAAAGCAAGAAGATGAAGAAAAGTAGACCTAGAGATGGTCGCTACTTGTGTGTTTTGAAAAGAATTTTCGAGTTGTATTGATAGGAAAATTAACTTGCAAATCAAGTTAGGTTTAGGTTTTTTCTTATAAAACGAGTTTTGTTTCTTGTAAAACAATTAAACACAAAAAAGGAATTTTTTTCAAAAATAAAACTCTTAAATAAATTATTTATCAAGTTAAAAACTTGCAAAAAATAATTTCAAGTAGACACGGACTTGGTGCTTGGTACACGCGCATGGGAATGGGTCGAAACATGTGTCCAGGATAAGACTGCCCGATATTGCTTGTATTAGCACAATACAAGTTACCCACTCTTAAACTCAGCAACGGGGATGGAAGTAAAACGTCGCACGAAAATAAAAGCAAGAAGATGAAGAAAAGTAGACCTAGAGATGGTCGTTGCTTGTGTGTTTTGAAAAGAGATTTTCGAGTTGTATTTATAGGAAAATTAACTTGCAAATCAAGTTAAGTTTAGGTTTTTTCTTATAAAACGAGTTTTGTTTCTTGTAAAACAATTAAACACAAAAATGGAATTTTTCCATAAATAAAACTCTTAAATAAATTATTTATCAAGTTAAAAACTTGCAAAAAATAATTTCAAGTAGACACGGACTTGGTGCTTGGTACACGCGCATGGACATGGGTCGAAACATGTGTCCAGGATAAGACTTCCCGATATAACTTGTATTAGCACAATACAAGTTACCCACTCTTAAACTCATCAACGGGGATGGAAGTAAAACGCCGCACGAAAATAAAAGAAAGAAGATGAAGAAAAGTAAACCTCGAGATGGTCGCTGCTTGTGTGTTTTGAAAAGAGATTTTTGAGTTGTATTTATAGGAAAATTAACTTGCAAATCAAGTTAGGTTTAGGTTTTTCTTATAAAACGAGTTTTGTTTCTTGTAAAACAATTAAACACAAAAAAGGAATTTTTTCCATAAATAAAACTC
This sequence comes from Papaver somniferum, assembly GCF_003573695.1. NCBI lineage: Eukaryota > Viridiplantae > Streptophyta > Magnoliopsida > Ranunculales > Papaveraceae > Papaver > Papaver somniferum. The sequence goes on along the minus strand of NC_039361.1, from coordinate 110,982,963 downwards.
TTAAATAAATTATTTATCAAGTTAAAAACTTGCAAAAAATAATTTCAAGTAGACACGGACTTGGTGCTTGGTACACGCGCATGGGCATGGGTCGAAACATGTGTCCAGGATAAGACTTCCCGATATAACTTGTATTAGCACAATACAAGTTACCCACTCTTAAACTCATCAACGGGGATGGAAGTAAAACGCCGCACGAAAATAAAAGAAAGAAGATGAAGAAAAGTAAACCTCGAGATGGTCGCTGCTTGTGTGTTTTGAAAAGAGATTTTCGAGTTGTATTTATAGGAAAATTAACTTTCAAATCAAATTAGGTTTAGGTTTTTTCTTATAAAACGAGTTTTGTTTCTTGTAAAACAATTAAACACAAAAATAGAATTTTTCCATAAATAAAACTCTTAAATAAATTATTTATCAAGTTAAAAACTTGGAAAAAATAATTTCAAGTAGACACGGACTTGGTGCTTGGTACACGCGCATGGCATGGGTCGAAACATGTGTCCAGAATAAGACTGCCCGATATAACTTGTATTAGCACAATAAAAGTTACCCACTCTTAAACTCAGCAACGAGGATGGAAGTAACGAAAATAAAAGCAAGAAGATGAAGAAAAGTAGAGCTAGAGATGGTCGCTGCTTGTGTGTTATTGAAAATAGATTTTCGAGTTGTATTTATAGGAAAATTAACTTGCAAATCAAGTTATGTTTAGGTTTTTTCTTATAAAACGAGTTTTGTTTCTTGTAAAACAATTAAACACAAAAAAGGAGTTTTTTCCAAAAATAAAACTCTTAAATAAATTATTGATCAAGTTAAAAACTTACAAAAAATAATTTCAAGTAGACACGGACTTGGTGCTTGGTACACGCGCATGGGAATGGGTCGAAACATGTGTCCCGGATAAGACTGCCCGATATAACTTGTATTAGCACAATACATGTTACCCACTCTTAAACTCAGCAACGGGGATGGAAGTAAAACGCCGCACGATAATAAAAGCAAGAAGATGAAGAAAAGTAGACCTAGAGATGGTCACTGCTTGTGTGTTTTGAATAGAGATTTTCGAGTTGTATTTATAGGAAATTAACTTGCAAATCAAGTTAGGTTTAGGTTTTTTCTTATAAAACGAGTTTTGTTTCTTGTAAAACAATTAAACACAAAAAAGGAATTTTTTCCATAAATAAAACTCTTAAATAAATTATTTATCAAGTTAAAAACTTGCAAAAAATAATTTCAAGTAGACAAGGACTTGGTGCTTGGTACACGCGCATGGTCATGGGTCGAAACATGTGTCCAGGATAAGACTGCCCGATATTGCTTGTATTAGCACAATACAAGTTACCCACTCTTAAACTCAGCAACGGGGATGGAAGTAAAACGTCGCACGAAAATAAAAGCAAGAAGATGAAGAAAAGTAGACCTAGAGATGGTCGCTGCTTGTGTGTTTTGAAAAGAGATTTTCGAGTTGTATTTATAGGAAAATTAACTTGCAAATCAAGTTAGGTTTAGGTTTTTTCTTATAAAATGAGTTTTGTTTCTTGTAAAACAATTAAACACAAAAAAGGAATTTTTTCCATAAATAAAACTCTTAAATAAATTATTTATCAAGTTAAAAACTTGCAAAAAATAATTTCAAGTAGACACGGACTTGGTGCTTGGTACACGCGCATGGGCATGGGTCGAAACATGTGTCCAGGATAAGACTTCCCGATATAACTTGTATTAGCACAATACAAGTTACCCACTCTTAAACTCAGCAACGGGGATGGAAGTAAAACGTCGCACGAAAATAAAAGAAAGAAGATGAAGAAAAGTAAACCTCGAGATGGTCGCTGCTTGTGTGTTTTGAAAAGAGATTTTTGAGTTGTATTTATAGGAAAATTAACTTGCAAATCAAGTTAGGTTTAGGTTTTTCTTATAAAACGAGTTTTGTTTCTTGTAAAACAATTAAACACAAAAAAGGAATTTTTTCCATAAATAAAACTCTTAAATAAATTATTTATCAAGTTAAAAACTTGCAAAAAATAATTTCAAGTAGACACGGACTTGGTGCTTGGTACACGCGCATGGGCATGGGTCGAAACATGTGTCCAGGATAAGACTGTCCGATATAACTTGTATTAGCACAATACAAGTTACCCACTCTTAAACTCAGCAACGGGGATGGAAGTAAAACGCCGCACGAAAATAAAAGCAAGAAGATGAAGAAAAGTAGACCTAGAGATGGTCGCTGCTTGTGTGTTTTGAAATGAGATTTTCGAGTTGTATTTATAGGAAAATTAACTTGCAAATCAAGTTAGGTTTAGGTTTTTTCTTATAAAACGAGTTTTGTTTCTTGTAAAAAGAATTAAACACAAAAAAGGAATTTTTTCAATAAATAAAACTCTTAAATAAATTATTTATCAAGTTAAAAACTTGCAAAAAATAATTTCAAGTAGACACAGACTTCGTGCTTGGTCCATGCGCATGGGCATGGGTCGAAACATGTGTCCATGATAAGACTGCCCGATATAAGTTGTATTAGCACAATACAAGTTACCCACTCTTAAACTCAGCAACGGGGATGGAAGTAAAACGCCGCACGAAAATAAAAGCAAGAAGATGAAGAAAAGTAGACCTAGAGATGGTCGCTGCTTGTGTGTTTTGAAAAGAGATTTTCGAGTTGTATTTATAGGAAAATTAACTTGCAAATCAAGTTAAGTTTAGGTTTTTTCTTATAAAACGAGTTTTGTTTCTTGTAAAACAATTAAACACAAAAATGGAATTTTTCCATAAATAAAACTCTTAAATAAATTATTTATCAAGTTAAAAACTTGCAAAAAATAATTTCAAGTAGACACGGACTTGGTGCTTGGTACACGCGCATGGGCATGGGTCGAAACATGTGTCCAGGATAAGACTGCCCGATATAACTTGTATTAGCACAATACAAGTTACCCACTCTTAAACTCAGCAACGGGGATGGAAGTAAAACTCCGCACGAAAATAAAAGCAAGAAGATGAATAAAAGTAGACCTAGAGATGGTCGCTGCTTGTGTGTTTTGAATAGAGATTTTCGAGTTGTATTTATAGGAAAATTAACTTGCAAATCAAGTTAGGTTTAGGTTTTTTCTTGTAAAAGGAGTTTTTTTTCTTGTAAAACAATTAACCACAAAAAAGGATTTTTTTCCATAATTAAAACTCTTAAATAAATTATTTATCAAGTTAAAAACTTGCAAAAAATAATTTCAAGTAGACACGGACTTGGTGCTTGGTACACGCGCATGGGCATGGGTCGAAACATGTGTCCAGGATAAGACTTCCCGATATAACTTGTATTAGCACAATACAAGTTACCCACTCTTAAACTCATCAACGGGGATGGAAGTAAAACGCCGCACAAAAATAAAAGCAAGAAGATGAAGAAAAGTAGACCTAGAGATGGTCACTGCTTGTGTGTTTTGTGTAGAGATTTTCGAGTTGTATTTATAGGAAATTAACTTGCAAATCAAGTTAGGTTTAGGTTTTTTCTTATAAAACGAGTTTTGTTTCTTGTAAAACAATTAAACACAAAAAAGGAATTTTTTTCAAAAATAAAACTCTTAAATAAATTATTTATCAAGTTAAAAACTTGCAAAAAATAATTTCAAGTAGACACGGACTTGGTGCTTGGTACACGCGCATGGGAATGGGTCGAAACATGTGTCCAGGATAAGACTGCCCGATATTGCTTGTATTAGCACAATACAAGTTACCCACTCTTAAACTCAGCAACGGGGATGGAAGTAAAACGTCGCACGAAAATAAAAGCAAGAAGATGAAGAAAAGTAGACCTAGAGATGGTCGCTACTTGTGTGTTTTGAAAAGAATTTTCGAGTTGTATTGATAGGAAAATTAACTTGCAAATCAAGTTAGGTTTAGGTTTTTTCTTATAAAACGAGTTTTGTTTCTTGTAAAACAATTAAACACAAAAAAGGAATTTTTTTCAAAAATAAAACTCTTAAATAAATTATTTATCAAGTTAAAAACTTGCAAAAAATAATTTCAAGTAGACACGGACTTGGTGCTTGGTACACGCGCATGGGAATGGGTCGAAACATGTGTCCAGGATAAGACTGCCCGATATTGCTTGTATTAGCACAATACAAGTTACCCACTCTTAAACTCAGCAACGGGGATGGAAGTAAAACGTCGCACGAAAATAAAAGCAAGAAGATGAAGAAAAGTAGACCTAGAGATGGTCGTTGCTTGTGTGTTTTGAAAAGAGATTTTCGAGTTGTATTTATAGGAAAATTAACTTGCAAATCAAGTTAAGTTTAGGTTTTTTCTTATAAAACGAGTTTTGTTTCTTGTAAAACAATTAAACACAAAAATGGAATTTTTCCATAAATAAAACTCTTAAATAAATTATTTATCAAGTTAAAAACTTGCAAAAAATAATTTCAAGTAGACACGGACTTGGTGCTTGGTACACGCGCATGGACATGGGTCGAAACATGTGTCCAGGATAAGACTTCCCGATATAACTTGTATTAGCACAATACAAGTTACCCACTCTTAAACTCATCAACGGGGATGGAAGTAAAACGCCGCACGAAAATAAAAGAAAGAAGATGAAGAAAAGTAAACCTCGAGATGGTCGCTGCTTGTGTGTTTTGAAAAGAGATTTTTGAGTTGTATTTATAGGAAAATTAACTTGCAAATCAAGTTAGGTTTAGGTTTTTCTTATAAAACGAGTTTTGTTTCTTGTAAAACAATTAAACACAAAAAAGGAATTTTTTCCATAAATAAAACTCTTAAATAAATTATTTATCAAGTTAAAAACTTGCAAAAAATAATTTCAAGTAGACAAGGACTTGGTGCTTGGTACACGCGCATGGGCATGGGTCGAAACATGTGTCCAGGATAAGACTGCCCGATATTGCTTGTATTAGCACAATACAAGTTACCCACTCTTAAACTCAGCAACGGGGATGGAAGTAAAACGTCGCACGAAAATAAAAGCAAGAAGATGAAGAAAAGTAGACCTAGAGATGGTCGCTGCTTGTGTGTTTTGAAAAAAGAATTTTCGAGTTGTATTTATAGGAAAATTAACTTGCAAATCAAGTTAGGTTTAGGTTTTTTCTTATAAAACGAGTTTTGTTTCTTGTAAAACAATTAAACACAAAAAAGGAATTTTTTCCAAAAATAAAACTCTTAAATAAATTATTTATCAAGTTAAAAACTTGCAAAAAATAATTTCAAGTAGACACGGACTTGGTGCTTGGTACACGTGCATGGGCATGGGTCGAAACATGTGTCCAGGATAAGACTGCGCGATATAACTTGTATTAGCACAATACAAGTTACCCACTCTTAAACTCAGCAACGGGGATGGAAGTAAAACGCCGCACGATAATAAAAGCAAGAAGATGAAGAAAAGTAGACCTAGAGATGGTCACTGCTTGTGTGTTTTGAATAGAGATTTTCGAGTTGTATTTATAGGAAATTAACTTGCAAATCAAGTTAGGTTTAGGTTTTTTCTTATAAAACGAGTTTTGTTTCTTGTAAAACAATTAAACACAAAAAAGGAATTTTTTCCATAAATAAAACTCTTAAATAAATTATTTATCAAGTTAAAAACTTGCAAAAAATAATTTAAAGTAGACAAGGACTTGGTGCTTGGTACACGCGCATGGGCATGGGTCGAAACATGTGTCCAGGATAAGACTGCCCGATATTGGTTGTATTAGCACAATACAAGTTACCCACTCTTAAACTCAGCAACGGGGATGGAAGTAAAACGTCGCACGAAAATAAAAGCAAGAAGATGAAGAAAAGTAGACCTAGAGATGGTCGCTGCTTGTGTGTTTTGAAAAGAATTTTCGAGTTGTATTTATAGGAAAATTAACTTGCAAATCAAGTTAGGTTTAGGTTTTTTCTTATAAAACGAGTTTTGTTTCTTGTAAAACAATTAAACACAAAAAAGGAATTTTTTTCAAAAATAAAACTCTTAAATAAATTATTTATCAAGTTAAAAACTTGCAAAAAATAATTTCAAGTAGACACGGACTTGGTGCTTGGTACACGCGCATGGGAATGGGTCGAAACATGTGTCCAGGATAAGACTGCCCGATATTGCTTGTATTAGCACAATACAAGTTACCCACTCTTAAACTCAGCAACGGGGATGGAAGTAAAACGTCGCACGAAAATAAAAGCAATAAGATGAAGAAAAGTAGACCTAGAGATGGTCGCTGCTTGTGTGTTTTGAAAAGAGATTTTCGAGTTGTATTTATAGGAAAATTAACTTGCAAATCAAGTTAAGTTTAGGTTTTTTCTTATAAAACGAGTTTTGTTTCTTGTAAAACAATTAAACACAAAAATGGAATTTTTCCATAAATAAAACTCTTAAATAAATTATTTATCAAGTTAAAAACTTGCAAAAAATAATTTCAAGTAGACACGGACTTGGTGCTTGGTACACGCGCATGGGCATGGGTCGAAACATGTGTCCAGGATAAGACTGCCCGATATAACTTGTATTAGCACAATACAAGTTACCCACTCTTAAACTCAGCAACGGGGATGGAAGTAAAACTCCGCACGAAAATAAAAGCAAGAAGATGAATAAAAGTAGACCTAGAGATGGTCGCTGCTTGTGTGTTTTGAATAGAGATTTTCGAGTTGTATTTATAGGAAAATTAACTTGCAAATCAAGTTAGGTTTAGGTTTTTTCTTGTAAAAGGAGTTTTTTTTCTTGTAAAACAATTAACCACAAAAAAGGATTTTTTTCCATAATTAAAACTCTTAAATAAATTATTTATCAAGTTAAAAACTTGCAAAAAATAATTTCAAGTAGACACGGACTTGGTGCTTGGTACACGCGCATGGGCATGGGTCGAAACATGTGTCCAGGATAAGACTTCCCGATATAACTTGTATTAGCACAATACAAGTTACCCACTCTTAAACTCATCAACGGGGATGGAAGTAAAACGCCGCACAAAAATAAAAGCAAGAAGATGAAGAAAAGTAGACCTAGAGATGGTCACTGCTTGTGTGTTTTGTGTAGAGATTTTCGAGTTGTATTTATAGGAAATTAACTTGCAAATCAAGTTAGGTTTAGGTTTTTTCTTATAAAACGAGTTTTGTTTCTTGTAAAACAATTAAACACAAAAAAGGAATTTTTTTCAAAAATAAAACTCTTAAATAAATTATTTATCAAGTTAAAAACTTGCAAAAAATAATTTCAAGTAGACACGGACTTGGTGCTTGGTACACGCGCATGGGAATGGGTCGAAACATGTGTCCAGGATAAGACTGCCCGATATTGCTTGTATTAGCACAATACAAGTTACCCACTCTTAAACTCAGCAACGGGGATGGAAGTAAAACGTCGCACGAAAATAAAAGCAAGAAGATGAAGAAAAGTAGACCTAGAGATGGTCGCTACTTGTGTGTTTTGAAAAGAATTTTCGAGTTGTATTGATAGGAAAATTAACTTGCAAATCAAGTTAGGTTTAGGTTTTTTCTTATAAAACGAGTTTTGTTTCTTGTAAAACAATTAAACACAAAAAAGGAATTTTTTTCAAAAATAAAACTCTTAAATAAATTATTTATCAAGTTAAAAACTTGCAAAAAATAATTTCAAGTAGACACGGACTTGGTGCTTGGTACACGCGCATGGGAATGGGTCGAAACATGTGTCCAGGATAAGACTGCCCGATATTGCTTGTATTAGCACAATACAAGTTACCCACTCTTAAACTCAGCAACGGGGATGGAAGTAAAACGTCGCACGAAAATAAAAGCAAGAAGATGAAGAAAAGTAGACCTAGAGATGGTCGTTGCTTGTGTGTTTTGAAAAGAGATTTTCGAGTTGTATTTATAGGAAAATTAACTTGCAAATCAAGTTAAGTTTAGGTTTTTTCTTATAAAACGAGTTTTGTTTCTTGTAAAACAATTAAACACAAAAATGGAATTTTTCCATAAATAAAACTCTTAAATAAATTATTTATCAAGTTAAAAACTTGCAAAAAATAATTTCAAGTAGACACGGACTTGGTGCTTGGTACACGCGCATGGACATGGGTCGAAACATGTGTCCAGGATAAGACTTCCCGATATAACTTGTATTAGCACAATACAAGTTACCCACTCTTAAACTCATCAACGGGGATGGAAGTAAAACGCCGCACGAAAATAAAAGAAAGAAGATGAAGAAAAGTAAACCTCGAGATGGTCGCTGCTTGTGTGTTTTGAAAAGAGATTTTTGAGTTGTATTTATAGGAAAATTAACTTGCAAATCAAGTTAGGTTTAGGTTTTTCTTATAAAACGAGTTTTGTTTCTTGTAAAACAATTAAACACAAAAAAGGAATTTTTTCCATAAATAAAACTCTTAAATAAATTATTTATCAAGTTAAAAACTTGCAAAAAATAATTTCAAGTAGACAAGGACTTGGTGCTTGGTACACGCGCATGGGCATGGGTCGAAACATGTGTCCAGGATAAGACTGCCCGATATTGCTTGTATTAGCACAATACAAGTTACCCACTCTTAAACTCAGCAACGGGGATGGAAGTAAAACGTCGCACGAAAATAAAAGCAAGAAGATGAAGAAAAGTAGACCTAGAGATGGTCGCTGCTTGTGTGTTTTGAAAAAAGAATTTTCGAGTTGTATTTATAGGAAAATTAACTTGCAAATCAAGTTAGGTTTAGGTTTTTTCTTATAAAACGAGTTTTGTTTCTTGTAAAACAATTAAACACAAAAAAGGAATTTTTTCCAAAAATAAAACTCTTAAATAAATTATTTATCAAGTTAAAAACTTGCAAAAAATAATTTCAAGTAGACACGGACTTGGTGCTTGGTACACGTGCATGGGCATGGGTCGAAACATGTGTCCAGGATAAGACTGCGCGATATAACTTGTATTAGCACAATACAAGTTACCCACTCTTAAACTCAGCAACGGGGATGGAAGTAAAACGCCGCACGATAATAAAAGCAAGAAGATGAAGAAAAGTAGACCTAGAGATGGTCACTGCTTGTGTGTTTTGAATAGAGATTTTCGAGTTGTATTTATAGGAAATTAACTTGCAAATCAAGTTAGGTTTAGGTTTTTTCTTATAAAACGAGTTTTGTTTCTTGTAAAACAATTAAACACAAAAAAGGAATTTTTTCCATAAATAAAACTCTTAAATAAATTATTTATCAAGTTAAAAACTTGCAAAAAATAATTTAAAGTAGACAAGGACTTGGTGCTTGGTACACGCGCATGGGCATGGGTCGAAACATGTGTCCAGGATAAGACTGCCCGATATTGGTTGTATTAGCACAATACAAGTTACCCACTCTTAAACTCAGCAACGGGGATGGAAGTAAAACGTCGCACGAAAATAAAAGCAAGAAGATGAAGAAAAGTAGACCTAGAGATGGTCGCTGCTTGTGTGTTTTGAAAAGAATTTTCGAGTTGTATTTATAGGAAAATTAACTTGCAAATCAAGTTAGGTTTAGGTTTTTTCTTATAAAACGAGTTTTGTTTCTTGTAAAACAATTAAACACAAAAAAGGAATTTTTTTCAAAAATAAAACTCTTAAATAAATTATTTATCAAGTTAAAAACTTGCAAAAAATAATTTCAAGTAGACACGGACTTGGTGCTTGGTACACGCGCATGGGAATGGGTCGAAACATGTGTCCAGGATAAGACTGCCCGATATTGCTTGTATTAGCACAATACAAGTTACCCACTCTTAAACTCAGCAACGGGGATGGAAGTAAAACGTCGCACGAAAATAAAAGCAATAAGATGAAGAAAAGTAGACCTAGAGATGGTCGCTGCTTGTGTGTTTTGAAAAGAGATTTTCGAGTTGTATTTATAGGAAAATTAACTTGCAAATCAAGTTAAGTTTAGGTTTTTTCTTATAAAACGAGTTTTGTTTCTTGTAAAACAATTAAACACAAAAATGGAATTTTTCCATAAATAAAACTCTTAAATAAATTATTTATCAAGTTAAAAACTTGCAAAAAATAATTTCAAGTAGACACGGACTTGGTGCTTGGTACACGCGCATGGGCATGGGTCGAAACATGTGTCCAGGATAAGACTGCCCGATATAACTTGTATTAGCACAATACAAGTTACCCACTCTTAAACTCAGCAACGGGGATGGAAGTAAAACTCCGCACGAAAATAAAAGCAAGAAGATGAATAAAAGTAGACCTAGAGATGGTCGCTGCTTGTGTGTTTTGAATAGAGATTTTCGAGTTGTATTTATAGGAAAATTAACTTGCAAATCAAGTTAGGTTTAGGTTTTTTCTTGTAAAAGGAGTTTTTTTTCTTGTAAAACAATTAACCACAAAAAAGGATTTTTTTCCATAATTAAAACTCTTAAATAAATTATTTATCAAGTTAAAAACTTGCAAAAAATAATTTCAAGTAGACACGGACTTGGTGCTTGGTACACGCGCATGGGCATGGGTCGAAACATGTGTCCAGGATAAGACTTCCCGATATAACTTGTATTAGCACAATACAAGTTACCCACTCTTAAACTCATCAACGGGGATGGAAGTAAAACGCCGCACAAAAATAAAAGCAAGAAGATGAAGAAAAGTAGACCTAGAGATGGTCACTGCTTGTGTGTTTTGTGTAGAGATTTTCGAGTTGTATTTATAGGAAATTAACTTGCAAATCAAGTTAGGTTTAGGTTTTTTCTTATAAAACGAGTTTTGTTTCTTGTAAAACAATTAAACACAAAAAAGGAATTTTTTTCAAAAATAAAACTCTTAAATAAATTATTTATCAAGTTAAAAACTTGCAAAAAATAATTTCAAGTAGACACGGACTTGGTGCTTGGTACACGCGCATGGGAATGGGTCGAAACATGTGTCCAGGATAAGACTGCCCGATATTGCTTGTATTAGCACAATACAAGTTACCCACTCTTAAACTCAGCAACGGGGATGGAAGTAAAACGTCGCACGAAAATAAAAGCAAGAAGATGAAGAAAAGTAGACCTAGAGATGGTCGCTACTTGTGTGTTTTGAAAAGAATTTTCGAGTTGTATTGATAGGAAAATTAACTTGCAAATCAAGTTAGGTTTAGGTTTTTTCTTATAAAACGAGTTTTGTTTCTTGTAAAACAATTAAACACAAAAAAGGAATTTTTTTCAAAAATAAAACTCTTAAATAAATTATTTATCAAGTTAAAAACTTGCAAAAAATAATTTCAAGTAGACACGGACTTGGTGCTTGGTACACGCGCATGGGAATGGGTCGAAACATGTGTCCAGGATAAGACTGCCCGATATTGCTTGTATTAGCACAATACAAGTTACCCACTCTTAAACTCAGCAACGGGGATGGAAGTAAAACGTCGCACGAAAATAAAAGCAAGAAGATGAAGAAAAGTAGACCTAGAGATGGTCG
>NC_039361.1:110954087-110971563 GCF_003573695.1 Papaver somniferum | reverse complement strand
TTGTATTAGCACAATACAAGTTACCCACTCTTAAACTCATCAACGGGGATGGAAGTAAAACGCCGCACAAAAATAAAAGCAAGAAGATGAAGAAAAGTAGACCTAGAGATGGTCACTGCTTGTGTGTTTTGTGTAGAGATTTTCGAGTTGTATTTATAGGAAATTAACTTGCAAATCAAGTTAGGTTTAGGTTTTTTCTTATAAAACGAGTTTTGTTTCTTGTAAAACAATTAAACACAAAAAAGGAATTTTTTCCATAAACAAAAATCTTAAATAAATTATTTATCAAGTTAAAAACTTGCAAAAAATAATTTCAAGTAGACACGGACTTGGTGCTTGGTACACGCGCATGGGCATGGGTCGAAACATGTGTCCAGGATAAGACTGCCCGATATAAGTTGTATTAGCACAATACAAGTTACCCACTCTTAAACTCAGCAACGGGGATGGAAGTAAAACGCCGCACGAAAATAAAAGCAAGAAGATGAAGAAAAGTAGACCTAGAGATGGTCGCTGATTGTGTGTTTTGAAAAGAATTTTCGAGTTGTATTTATAGGAAAATTAACTTGCAAATCAAGTTAGGTTTAGGTTTTTTCTTATAAAACGAGTTTTGTTTCTTGTAAAACAATTAAACACAAAAAATGAATTTTTTCCATAAATAAAACTCTTAAATAAATTATTTATCAAGTTAAAAACTTGCAAAAAATAATTTCAAGTAGACACGTACTTGGTGCTTGGTACACGCGCATGGGCATGGGTCGAAACATGTGTCCAAGATAAGACTGTCCGATATAACTTGTATTAGCACAATACAAGTTACCCACTCTTAAACTCAGCAACGGGGATGGAAGTAAAACGTCGCACGAAAATAAAAGCAAGAAGATGAAGAAAAGTAGACCTAGAGATGGTCGCTGCTTGTGTGTTTTGAAAAGAATTTTCGAGTTGTATTTATAGGAAAATTAACTTGGAAATCAAGTTAGGTTTAGGTTTTTTCTTATAAAACGAGTTTTTTTTCTTGTAAAACAATTAAACACAAAAAAGGATTTTTTTTCAAAAATAAAACTCTTAAATAAATTATTTATCAAGTTAAAAACTTGCAAAAAATAATTTCAAGTAGACATGGACTTGGTGCTTGGTACACGCGCATGGGCATGGGTCGAAACATGTGTCCAGGATAAGACTGCGCGATATAACTTGTATTAGCACAATACAAGTTACCCACTCTTAAACTCAGCAACGGGGATGGAAGTAAAACGCCGCACGATAATAAAAGCAAGAAGATGAAGAAAAGTAGACCTAGAGATGGTCACTGCTTGTGTGTTTTGAATAGAGATTTTCGAGTTGTATTTATAGGAAATTAACTTGCAAATCAAGTTAGGTTTAGGTTTTTTCTTATAAAACGAGTTTTGTTTCTTGTAAAACAATTAAACACAAAAAAGGAATTTTTTCCATAAATAAAACTCTTAAATAAATTATTTATCAAGTTAAAAACTTGCAAAAAATAATTTCAAGTAGACAAGGACTTGGTGCTTGGTACACGCGCATGGTCATGGGTCGAAACATGTGTCCAGGATAAGACTGCCCGATATTGCTTGTATTAGCACAATACAAGTTACCCACTCTTAAACTCAGCAACGGGGATGGAAGTAAAACGTCGCACGAAAATAAAAGCAAGAAGATGAAGAAAAGTAGACCTAGAGATGGTCGCTGCTTGTGTGTTTTGAAAAGAGATTTTCGAGTTGTATTTATAGGAAAATTAAATTGCAAATCAAGTTAGGTTTAGGTTTTTTTCTTATAAAACGAGTTTTGTTTCTTGTAAAACAATTAAACACAAAAAAGGAATTTTTTTTCCATAAATAAAACTCTGAATAAATTATTTATCAAGTTAAAAACTTGCAAAAAATAATTTCAAGTAGACACGGACTTGGTGCTTGGTACACGCGCATGGGCATGGGTCGAAACATGTGTCCAGAATAAGACTGCCCGATATAACTTGTATTAGCACAATACAAGTTACCCACTCTTAAACTCAGCAACGAGGATGGAAGTAACGAAAATAAAAGCAAGAAGATGAAGAAAAGTAGAGCTAGAGATGGTCGCTGCTTGTGTGTTATTGAAAATAGATTTTCGAGTTGTATTTATAGGAAAATTAACTTGCAAATCAAGTTATGTTTAGGTTTTTTCTTATAAAACGAGTTTTGTTTCTTGTAAAACAATTAAACACAAAAAAGGAGTTTTTTCCAAAATAAAACTCTTAAATAAATTATTTATCAAGTTAAAAACTTGCAAAAAATAATTTCAAGTAGACACGGACTTGGTGCTTGGTACACGCGCATGGGCATGGGTCGAAACATGTGTCCAGGATAAGACTGCCCGATATAACTTGTATTAGCACAATACAAGTTACCCACTCTTAAACTCAGCAACGGGGATGGAAGTAAAACGCCGCACGAAAATAAAAGCAAGAAGATGAAGAAAACTAGACCTAGAAATGGTCGCTGCTTGTGTGTTTTGAAAAGATATTTTCGAGTTGTATTTATAGGAAAATTAACTTGCAAATCAAGTTAGGTTTAGGTTTTTTCTTACAAAACGAGTTTTCTTTCTTGTAAAACAATTAAACACAAAAAAGGAATTTTTTCCATAAATAAAACTCTTAAATAAATTATTTATCAAGTTAAAAACTTGCAAAAAATAATTTCAAGTAGACACGGACTTGGTGCTTGGTACACGCGCATGGGCATGGGTCGAAACATGTGTCCAGGATAAGACTTCCCGATATAACTTGTATTAGCACAATACAAGTTACCCACTATTAAACTCAGCAACGGGGATGGAAGTAAAACGCCGCACGAAAATAAAAGAAAGAAGATGAAGAAAAGTAAACCTCGAGATGGTCGCTGCTTGTGTGTTTTGAAAAGAGATTTTTGAGTTGTATTTATAGGAAAATTAACTTACAAATCAAGTTAGGTTTAGGTTTTTCTTATAAAACGAGTTTTGTTTCTTGTAAAACAATTAAACACAAAAAAGGAATTTTTTCCATAAATAAAACTCTTAAATAAATTATTTATCAAGTTAAAAACTTGCAAAAAATAATTTCAAGTAGACACGGACTTGGTGCTTGGTACACGCGCATGGCATGGGTCGAAACATGTGTCTAGAATAAGACTGCCCGATATAACTTGTATTAGCACAATACAAGTTACCCACTCTTAAACTCAACAACGAGGATGGAAGTAACGAAAATAAAAGCAAGAAGATGAAGAAAAGTAGAGCTAAAGATGGTCGCTGCTTGTGTGTTATTGAAAATAGATTTTCGAGTTGTATTTATAGGAAAATTAACTTGCAAATCAAGTTATGTTTAGGTTTTTTCTTATAAAACGAGTTTTGTTTCTTGTAAAACAATTAAACACAAAAAAGGAATTTTTTCCATAAATAAAACTCTTAAATAAATTATTTATCAAGTTAAAAACTTGCAAAAAATAATTTCATGTAGACACGGACTTGGTGCTTGGTACACGCGCATGGGCATGGGTCGAAACATGTGTCCAGCATAAGACTTCCCGATATAACTTGTATTAAGATAATACAAGTTACCCACTCTTAAACTCAGCAACGGGGATGGAAGTAACGAAAATAAAAGCAAGAAGATGAAGAAAAGTAGAGCTAGAGATGGTCGCTGCTTGTGTGTTATTGAAAATAGATTTTCCAGTTGTATTTATAGGAAAATTAACTTGCAAATCAAGTTATGTTTAGGTTTTTTCTTATAAAACGAGTTTTATTTCTTGTAAAACAATTAAACACAAAAAAGGATTTTTTTTTCCAAAAATAAAACTCTTAAATAAACTATTTATCAAGTTAAAAACTTGCAAAAAATAATTTCAACTAGACACGGACTTGGTGCTTGGTAAACGCGCATGGGAATGGGTCGAAACATGTGTCCAGGATAAGACTGCCCGATATAACTTGTATTAGCACAATACAAGTTACCCACTCTTAAACTCATCAACGGGGATGGAAGTAAGAAAATAAAAGCAAGAAGATGAAGAAAAGTAGACATAGAGATGGTCGCTGCTTGTGTGTTTTGAAAAGAGATTTTCGAGGTGTATTTATAGGAAAATTAACTTGCAAATCAAGTTAGGTTTAGGTTTTTTCTTATAAAACGAGTTTTGTTTCTTGTAAAACAATTAAACACAAAAATGGAATTTTTCCATAAATAAAACTCTTAAATAAATTATTTATCAAGTTAAAAACTTGCAAAAAATAATTTCAAGTATACACGGACTTGGTGCTTGGTACACGCGCATGGGCATGGGTCGAAACATGTGTCCAGGATAAGACTGCCCGATATAACTTGTATTAGCACAATACAAGTTACCCACTCTTAAACTCAGCAACGGGGATGGAAGTAAAATGCCGCACGAAAATAAAAGCAAGAAGATGAAGAAAAGTAGACCTAGAAATGGTCGCTGCTTGTGTGTTTTGAAAAGATATTTTCGAGTTGTATTTATAGGAAAATTAACTTGCAAATCAAGTTAAGTTTAGGTTTTTTCTTATAAAATGAGTTTTGTTTCTTGTAAAACAATTAAACACAAAAAAGGAATTTTTTCCATAAATAAAACTCTTAAATAAATTATTTATCAAGTTAAAAACTTGCAAAAAATAATTTCAAGTAGACACGGACTTGGTGCTTGGTACACGCGCATGGGCATGGGTCGAAACATGTGTCCAGGATAAGACTTCCCGATATAACTTGTATTAGCACAATACAAGTTACCCACTCTTAAACTCAGCAACGGGGATGGAAGTAAAACGTCGCACGAAAATAAAAGAAAGAAGATGAAGAAAAGTAAACCTCGAGATGGTCGCTGCTTGTGTGTTTTGAAAAGAGATTTTTGAGTTGTATTTATAGGAAAATTAACTTGCAAATCAAGTTAGGTTTAGGTTTTTCTTATAAAACGAGTTTTGTTTCTTGTAAAACAATTAAACACAAAAAAGGAATTTTTTCCATAAATAAAACTCTTAAATAAATTATTTATCAAGTTAAAAACTTGCAAAAAATAATTTCAAGTAGACACGGACTTGGTGCTTGGTACACGCGCATGGGCATGGGTCGAAACATGTGTCCAGGATAAGACTGTCCGATATAACTTGTATTAGCACAATACAAGTTACCCACTCTTAAACTCAGCAACGGGGATGGAAGTAAGAAAATAAAAGCAAGAAGATGAAGAAAAGTAGACATAGAGATGGTCGCTGCTTGTGTGTTTTGAAAAGAGATTTTCGAGTTGTATTTATAGGAAAATTAACTTGCAAATCAAGTTAGGTTTAGGTTTTTTCTTATAAAACGAGTTTTGTTTCTTGTAAAACAATTAAACACAAAAATGGAATTTTTCCATAAATAAAACTCTTAAATAAATTATTTATCAAGTTAAAAACTTGGAAAAAATAATTTCAATTAGACACGGACTTGGTGCTTGGTACACGCGCATGGCATGGGTCGAAACATGTGTCCAGAATAAGACTGCCCGATATAACTTGTATTAGCACAATACAAGTTACCCACTCTTAAACTCAGCAACGAGGATGGAAGTAACGAAAATAAAAGCAAGAAGATGAAGAAAAGTAGAGCTAGAGATGGTCGCTGCTTGTGTGTTATTGAAAATAGATTTTCGAGTTGTATTTATAGGAAAATTAACTTGCAAATCAAGTTATGTTTAGGTTTTTTCTTATAAAACGAGTTTTATTTCTTGTAAAACAATTAAACACAAAAAAGGATTTTTTTCCAAAAATAAAACTCTTAAATAAATTATTTATCAAGTTAAAAACTTGCAAAAAATAATTTCAAGTAGACACGGACTTGGTGCTTGGTAAACGCGCATGGGAATGGGTCGAAACATGTGTCCAGGATAAGACTGCCCGATATAACTTGTATTAGCACAATACAAGTTACCCACTCTTAAACTCAGCAACGAGGATGGAAGTAAAACGCCGCACGAAAATAAAAGCAAGAAGATGAAGAAAAGTAGACCTAGAAATGGTCGCTGCTTGTGTGTTTTGAAAAGATATTTTCGAGTTGTATTTATAGGAAAATTAACTTGCAAATCAAGTTAGGTTTAGGTTTTTTCTTATAAAACGAGGTTTGTTTTTTGTAAAACAATTAAACACAAAAAAGAAATTTTTTCCATAAATAAAACTCTTAAATAAATTATTTATCAAGTTAAAAACTTGCAAAAAATAATTTCAAGTAGACACGGACTTGGTGCTTGGTACACGCGCATGGACATGGGTCGAAACATGTGTCCAGGATAAGACTTCCCGATATAACTTGTATTAACACAATACAAGTTACCCACTCTTAAACTCAGCAACGGGGATGGAAGTAAAACGCCGCACGAAAATAAAAGAAAGAAGATGAAGAAAAGTAAACCTCGAGATGGTCGCTGCTTGTGTGTTTTGAAAAGAGATTTTTGAGTTGTATTTATAGGAAAATTAACTTGCAAATCAAGTTAGGTTTAGGTTTTTCTTATAAAACGAGTTTTGTTTCTTGTAAAACAATTAAACACAAAAAAGGAATTTTTTCCATAAATAAAACTCTTAAATAAATTATTTATCAAGTTAAAAACTTGCAAAAAATAATTTCAAGTAGACACGGACTTGGTGCTTGGTACACGCGCATGGGCATGGGTCGAAACATGTGTCCAGGGTAAGACTGCCCGATATAACTTGTATTAGCACAATACAAGTTACCCACTCTTAAACTCAGCAACGGGGATGGAAGTAAGAAAATAAAAGCAATAAGATGAAGAAAAGTAGACATAGAGATGGTCGCTGCTTGTGTGTTTTGAAAAGAGATTTTCGAGTTGTATTTATAGGAAAATTAACTTGCAAATCAAGTTAGGTTTAGGTTTTTTCTTATAAAACGAGTTTTGTTTCTTGTAAAACAATTAAACACAAAAATGGAATTTTTACATAAATAAAACTCTTAAATTAATTATTAATCAAGTTAAAAACTTGGAAAAAATAATTTCAAGTAGACACGGACTTGGTGCTTGGTACACGCGCATGGCATGGGTCGAAACATGTGTCCAGAATAAGACTGCCCGATATAACTTGTATTAGCACAATACAAGTTACCCACTCTTAAACTCAGCAACGAGGATGGAAGTAACGAAAATAAAAGCAAGAAGATGAAGAAAAGTAGAGCTAGAGATGGTCGCTGCTTGTGTGTTATTGAAAATAGATTTTCGAGTTGTATTTATAGGAAAATTAACTTGCAAATCAAGTTATGTTTAGGTTTTTTCTTATAAAACGAGTTTTATTTCTAGTAAAACAATTAAACACAAAAAAGGATTTTTTTCCAAAAATAAAACTCTTAAATAAATTATTTATCAAGTTAAAAACTTGCAAAAAATAATTTCAAGTAGACACGGACTTGGTGCTTGGTAAACGCGCATGGGAATGGGTCGAAACATGTGTCCAGGATAAGACTGCCCGATATAACTTGTATTAGCACAATACAAGTTACCCACTCTTAAACTCAGCAACGGGGATGGAAGTAAAACGCCGCACGAAAATAAAAGCAAGAAGATGAAGAAAAGTAGACCTAGAAATGGTCGCTGCTTGTGTGTTTTGAAAAGATATTTTCGAGTTGTATTTATAGGAAAATTAACTTGCAAATCAAGTTAGGTTTAGGTTTTTTCTTATAAAACGAGTTTTGTTTTTTGTAAAACAATTAAACACAAAAAAGAAATTTTTTCCATAAATAAAACTCTTAAATAAATTATTTATCAAGTTAAAAACTTGCAAAAAATAATTTCAAGTAGACACGGACTTGGTGCTTGGTACACGCGCATGGACATGGGTCGAAACATGTGTCCAGGATAAGACTGCCCGATATAACTTGTATTAGCACAATACAAGTTACCCACTCTTAAACTCAGCAACGGGGATGGAAGTAAAACCCCGCACGAAAATAAAAGCAAGAAGATGAAGAAAAAAAGACCTAGTGATGGTTGCTGTTTGTGTGTTTTGAAAAGAGATTTTCGAGTTGTATTTATAGGAAAATTAACTTGCAAATCAAGTTAGGTTTAGGTTTTTTCTTATAAAACGAGTTTTGTTTCTTGTAAAACAATTAACCACAAAAAAGGATTTTTTCCATAATTAAAACTCTTAAATAAATTATTTATCAAGTTAAAAACTTGCAAAAAATAATTTCAAGTAGACACGGACTTGGTGCCTGGTACACGCGCATGTGCATGGGTCGAAACATGTGTCCAGGATAAGACTTCCCGATATAACTTGTATTAGCACAATACAAATTACCCACTCTTAAACTCAGCAACGAGGATGGAAGTAAAACGCCGCACGAAAATAAAAGAAAGAAGATGAAGAAAAGTAAACCTCGAGATGGTCGCTGCTTGTGTGTTTTGAAAAGAGATTTTCGAGTTGTATTTATAGGAAAATTAACTTGCAAATCAATTTAGGTTTAGGTTTTTCTTATAAAACGTGTTTTGTTTCTTGTAAAACAATTAAACACAAAAAAGGAATTTTTTCCATAAATAAAACTCTTAAATAAATTATTTATCAAGTTAAAAACTTGCAAAAAATAATTTCAAGTAGACACGGACTTGGTGCTTGGTACACGCGCATGGGCCTGGGTCGAAACATGTGTCCAGGATAAGACTGCCCGATATAACTTGTATTAACACAGTACAAGTTACCCACTCTTAAACTCAGCAACGGGGATGGAAGTAAATCGTCGCACGAAAATAAAAGCAAGAAGATGAAGAAAAGTAAACCTCGAGATGGTCGCTGCTTGTGTGTTTTGAAAAGAGATTTTTCGAGTTGTATTTATAGGAAAATTAAATTGCAAATCAAGTTAGGTTTAGGTTTTTTCTTATAAAACGAGTTTTGTTTCTTGTAAAACAATTAAACACAAAAAAGGAATTTTTTTTTCATAAATAAAACTCTGAATAAATTATTTATCAAGTTAAAAACTTGCAAAAAATAATTTCAAGTAGACACGGACTTGGTGCTTGGTACACGCGCATGGGCATGGGACGAAACATGTGTCCAGGATAAGACTGCCCGATATAACTTGTATTAGCACAATACAAGTTACCCACTCTTAAACTCAGCAACGGGGATGGAAGTAAGAAAATAAAAGCAAGAAGATGAAGAAAAGTAGACCTAGAGATGGTCGTTGCTTGTGTGTTTTTAAAAGAGATTTTCGAGTTGTATTTATAGGAAAATTAACTTGCAAATCAAGTTAGGTTTAGGTTTTTTCTTATAAAACGAGTTTTGTTTCTTGTAAAACAATTAAACACAATGAAGGAATTTTTCCATAAATAAACTCTTAAATAAATTATTTATCAAGTTAAAAACTTGCAAAAAATAATTTCAAGTAGACACGGACTTGGTGCTTGGTACACGCGCATGGGCATGGGTCGAAACATGTGTCCAGGATAAGACTGCCCGATATAACTTATATTATCACAATACAAGTTACCCACTCTTAAACTCAGCAACGGGGATGGAAGTAAAACGCCGCACGAAAATAAAAGCAAGAAGATGAAGAAAAGTAGACCTAGAAATGGTCGCTGCTTGTGTGTTTTGAAAAGATATTTTCGAGTTGTATTTATAGGAAAATTAACTTGCAAATCAAGTTAGGTTTAGGTTTTTTCTTATAAAACGAGTTTTGTTTCTTGTAAAACAATTAAACACAAAAAAGGAATTTTTTCCTAATAATAAAACTCTTAAATAAATTATTTATCAAGTTAAAAACTTGTAAAAAATAATTTCAAGTATACACGGACTTGGTGCTTGGTACACGCGCATGGGCATGGGTCGAAACATGTGTCCAGGATAAGACTGCCCGATATGACTTGTATTAGCACAATACAAGTTACCCACTCTTAAACTCAGCAACGGGGATGGAAGTAAAACTTCGCACGAAAATAAAAGCAAGAAGATGAAGAAAAGTAGACCTAGAGATGGTCGCTGCTTGTGTGTTTTGAAAAGAGATTTTCAAGTTGTATTTATAGGAAAATTAACTTGCAAATCAAGTTAGGTTTAGGTTTTTTCTTATAAAATGAGTTTTGTTTCTTGTAAAACAATTAAACACAAAAAAGGAATTTTTTCCTAATAATAAAACTCTTAAATAAATTATTTATCAAGTTAAAAACTTGTAAAAAATAATTTCAAGTATACACGGACTTGGTGCTTGGTACACGCGCATGGGCATGGGTCGAAACATGTGTCCAGGATAAGACTACCCGATATAACTTGTATTAGCACAATACAAGTTACCCACTCTTAAACTCAGCAACGGTGATGGAAGTAAAACTTCGCACGAAAATAAAAGCAAGAAGATGAAGAAAAGTAGACCTAGAGATGGTCGCTGCTTGTGTGTTTTGAAAAGAGATTTTCAAGTTGTATTTATAGGAAAATTAACTTGCAAATCAAGTTAGGTTTAGGTTTTTTCTTATAAAACGAGTTTTGTTTCTTGTAAAACAATTAAACACAAAAATGGAATTTTTTTCCATTAATAAAACTCTTAAATAAATTATTTATCAAGTTAAAAACTTGCAAAAAATAATTTCAAGTAGACACGGACTTGGTGCTTGGTACACGCGCATGGGCATGGGACGAAACATGTGTCCAGGATAAGACTGCCCGATATAACTTGTATTAGCACAATACAAGTTACCCACTCTTAAACTCAGCAACGGGGATGGAAGTAAGAAAATAAAAGAAAGAAGATGAAGAAAAGTAGACCTAGAGATGGTCGTTGCTTGTGTGTTTTGAAAAGAGATTTTCGAGTTGTATTTATAGGAAAATTAACTTGCAAATCAAGTTAGGTTTAGGTTTTTTCTTATAAAACGAGTTTAGTTTCTTGTAAAACAATTAAACACAAAGAAGGAATTTTTCCATAAATAAAACTCTTAAATAAATTATTTATCAAGTTAAAAACTTGCAAAAAATAATTTCAAGTAGACACGGACTTGGTGCTTGGTACACGCGTATGGGAATGGGTCGAAACATGTGTCCAAGATAAGACTGTCCGATATAACTTGTATTAGCACAATACAAGTTACCCACTCTTAAACTCAGCAACGGGGATGGAAGTAAAACGCCGCACGAAAATAAAAGCAAGAAGATGAAGAAAAGTAGACCTAGAGATGGTCGTTGCCTCTGTGTTTTGAAAAGAGATTTTAGAGTTGTATTTATAGGAAAACTAACTTGCAAATCAAGTTAGGTTTAGGTTTTTTCTTATAAAACGAGTTTTGTTTCTTGTAAAACAATTAAACACAAAAAAGTAATATTTTTCCATAAATAAAACTCTTAAATAAATTATTTATCAAGTTAAAAACTTGCAAAAAAATAATTTCAAGTAGACACGGACTTGGTGCTTGGTACACGCGCATGGGCATGGGTCGAAACATGTGTCCAGAATAAGACTGCCCGATATAACTTGTATTAGCAAAATACAAATTACCCACTCTTAAATTCAGCAACGGGGATGGAAGTAAAACGTCGCGCGAAAATAAAAGCAAGAAGATGAATAAAAGTAGACCTAGAGATGGTCGCTGCTTGTGTGTTTTGAAAAGAGATTTTCGAGTTGTATTTATAGGAAAATTAAATTACAAATCAAGTTAGGTTTAGGTTTTTTCTTATAAAACGAGTTTTGTTTCTTGTAAAACAATTAAACACAAAAAAGGAATTTTTTCCATAAATAAAACTCTGAATAAATTATTTATCAAGTTAAAAACTTGCAAAAAATAATTTCAAGTAGACACGGACTTGGTGCTTGGTACACGCGCATGGGCATGGGTCGAAACATGTGTCCAGGATAAGACTGCCCGATATAACTTGTATTAGCACAATACAAGTTACCCACTCTTAAACTCAGCAACGGGGATGGAAGTAAGAAAATAAAAGCAAGAAGATGAAGAAAAGTAGACCTAGAGATGGTCGCTGCTTGTGTGTTTTTACAAGAGATTTTCGAGTTGTATTTATAGGAAAATTAACTTGCAAATCAAGTTAGGTTTAGGTTTTTTCTTATAAAACGAGTTTTGTTTCTTGTAAAACAATTAAACACAAAAAAGGAATTTTTCCATAAATAAAACTCTTAAATAAATTATTTATCAAGTTAAAAACATGGAAAAAATAATTTCAAGTAGACACGGACTTGGTGCTTGGTACACGCGCATGGCATTGGTCGAAACATGTGTCCAGAATAAGACTGCCCGATATAACTTGTATTATCACAAAACAAGTTACCCACTCTTAAACTCAGCAACGGGGATGGAAGTAACGAAAATAAAAGCAAGAAGATGAAGAAAAGTAGACCTAGAGATGGTAGTTGCTTGTGTATTTTGAAAAGAGATTTTCGAGTTGTATTTATAGGAAAATTAACTTGAAAATCAAGTTAGGTTTAGGTTTTTTTCTTATAAAACGAGTTTTGTTTCTTGTAAAACAATTAAACACAAAAAAGGAATTTTTTCCATAAATAAAACTCTTAAATAAATTATTTATCAAGTTAAAAACTTGCAAAAAATAATTTAAAGTAGACACGGACTTGGTGCTTTGTACACGCGCATGGGCATGGGTCGAAACATGTGTCCAGGATAAGACTGCCCGATATAACTTGTATTAGCACAATACAAGTTACCCACTCTTAAACTCAGCAACGGGGATGGAAGTAAAACGCCGCACGAAAATAAAAGCAAGATGATGAAGAAAAGTAGACCTAGAGATGATCGCTGCTTGTGTGTTTTGAATAGAGATTTTCGAGTTGTATTTATAGGAAAATTAACTTGCAAATCAAGTTAGGTTTAGGTTTTTTCTTATAAAACGAGTTTCATTTCTTGTAAACAATTAAACAAAAAAAAAGAATTTTTTCCATAAATAAAACTCTTAAATAAATTATTTATCAAGTTAAAAACTTGCAAAAAATAATTTCAATTAGACACGGACTTGGTGCTTGGTACACGCGCATGGGCATGGGTCGAAACATGTGTCCAGGATAAGACTGCCCGATATAACTTGTATTAGCACAATACAAGTTACCCACTCTTAAACTCAGCAACGGGGATGGAAGTAAAATGCCACACGAAAATAAAAGCAAGAAGATGAAGAAAAGTAGACCTAGAGATTGTCGCTGCTTGTGTGTTTTGAATAGAGATTTTTGAGTTTTATTTATAGGAAAATTAACTTGCAAATCAAGTTAGGTTTAGGTTTTTTCTTATAAAACGATTTTTGTTTCTTGTAAAACAATTAAACACAAAAAAGGAATTTTTCCCATAAATAAAACTCTTAAATAAATTATTTATCAAGTTAAAAACTTGCAAAAAATAATTTCAAGTAGACACGGACATGGTGCTTGGTACACGCGCATGGGCATGGGTCAAAACATGTGTCCAGGATAAGACTGCTTGATATAACTTGTATTAGCACAATACAAGTTACCCCACTCTTAAACTCAGCAACGGGGATGGAAGTAAAATGCCGCACGAAAATAAAAGCAAGAAGATGAAGAAAAGTAGACCTCGAGATGGTCGCTGCTTGTGTGTTTTGAAAAGAGACTTTCGAGTTGTATTTATAGGAAAATTAACTTGCAAATCAAGTTAGGTTTGGGTTTTTCTTATAAAACGAGTTTTGTTTCTTGTAAAACAATTAAACACAAAAAAGGAATTTTTTCCATAAATAAAACTCTTAAATAAATTATTTATCAACTTAAATACTTGCAAAAAATAATTTCAAGTAGACACGGACTTGGTGCTTGGTACACGCGCATGGGCATGGGTCGAAACATGTGTCCAGGATAAGACTGCCCGATATAACTTGTATTAGCACAATACAAGTTACCCACTCTTAAACTCAGCAACGGGGATGGAAGTAAACGCCGCACGAAAATAAAAGCAAGAAGATGAAGAAAAGTAGACCTCGAGATGGTCGCTGCTTTGTGTTTTGAAATGAGATTTTCGAGTTGTATTTATAGGAAAATTAACTTGCAAATCAAGTTAGGTTTAGGTTTTTCTTATAAAACGAGTTTTGTTTCTTGTAAAACAATTTAACACAAAAAAGGAATTTTTTCCATAAATAAAACTCATAAATAAATTATTTATCAAGTTAAAAACTTGCAAAAAATAATTTCAAGTAGACACGGACTTGGTGCTTGGTACACGCGCATGGGCATGGGTCGAAACATGTGTCCAGGATAAGACTGCCCGATATAACTTGTATTATCAGAATACAAGTTACCCACTCTTAAACTCAGCAACGGGGATGGAAGTAAAACGCCGCACGAAAATAAAAGCAAGAAGATGAAGAAAAGTAGACCTAGAGATTGTCGCTGCTTGTGTGTTTTGAATAGAGATTTTTGAGTTTTATTTGTAGGAAAATTAACTTGCAAATCAAGTTAGGATTAGGTTTTTTCTTATAAAACGAGTTTTGTTTCTTGTAAAACAATTAAACACAAAAAAGGAATTTTTTCCATAAATAAAACTCTTAAATAAATTATTTATCAAGTTAAAAACTTGCAAAAAATAATTTCAAGTAGACACGGACTTGGTGCTTGGTACACGAGCATGGGCATGGGTCAAAACATGTGTCCAGGATAAGACTGCCCGATATAACTTGTATTAGCACAATACAAGTTACCCACTCTTAAACTCAGCAACGGGGACGGAAGTAAAATGCCGCACGAAAATAAAAGCAAGAAGATGAAGAAAAGTAGACCTCGAGATGGTCGCTGCTTGTGTGTTTTGAAAAGAGACTTTCGAGTTGTATTTATAGGAAATTAACTTGCAAATCAAGTTAGGTTTAGGTTTTTCTTATAAAACGAGTTTTGTTTCTTGTAAAACAATTAAACACAAAAAAGGATTTTTTCCATAAATAAAACTCTGAATAAATTATTTATCAAGTTAAAAACTTGCAAAAAATAATTTCAAGTAGACACGGACTTGGTGCTTGGTACACGCGCATGGGCATGGGTCGAAACATGTGTCCAGGATAAGACTGCCCGATATAACTTGTATTAGCACAATACAAGTTACCCACTCTTAAACTCAGCAACGGGGATGGAAGTAAGAAAATAAAAGCAAGAAGATGAAGAAAAGTAGACCTAGAGATGGTCGCTGCTTGTGTGTTTTTACAAGAGATTTTCGAGTTGTATTTATAGGAAAATTAACTTGCAAATCAAGTTAGGTTTAGGTTTTTTCTTATAAAACGAGTTTTGTTTCTTGAAAAACAATTAAACACAAAAAGGGAATTTTTCTATAAATAAAACTCTTAAATAAATTATTTATCAAGTTAAAAACATGGAAAAAATCATTTCAAGTAGACACGGACTTGGTGCTTGGTACACGCGCATGGCATGGGTCGAAACATGTGTCCAGAATAAGACTGCCCGATATAACTTGTATTAGCACAAAACAAGTTACCCACTCTTAAACTCAGCAACGGGGATGGAAGTAAACGCCGCACGAAAATAAAAGCAAGAAGATGAAGAAAAGTAGACCTAGAGATGGTCGTTGCTTGTGTATTTTGAAAAGAGATTTTCGAGTTGTATTTATAGGAAAATTAACTTGAAAATCAAGTTAGGTTTAGGTTTTTTTCTTATAAAACGAGTTTTGTTTCTTGTAAAACAATTAAACACAAAAAAGGAATTTTTTCCATAAATAAAACTCTTAAATAAATTATTTATCAAGTTAAAAACTTGCAAAAAAATAATTTAAAGTAGACACGGACTTGGTGCTTTGTACACGCGCATGGGCATGGGTCGAAACATGTGTCCAGGATAAGACTGCCCGATATAACTTGTATTAGCACAATACAAGTTACCCACTCTTAAACTCAGCAACGGGGATGGAAGTAAAACGCCGCACGAAAATAAAAGCAAGATGATGAAGAAAAGTAGACCTAGAGATGGTCGCTGCTTGTGTGTTTTGAATAGAGATTTCGAGTTGTATTTATAGGAAAATTAACTTGCAAATCAAGTTAGGTTTAGGTTTTTTCTTATAAAACGAGTTTCGTTTCTTGTAAACAATTAAAAAAAAAAAAGAATTTTTCTATAAATAAAACTCTTAAATAAATTATTTATCAAGTTAAAAACTTGCAAAAAATAATTTCAAGTAGACACGGACTTGGTGCTTGGTACACGCGCATGGGCATGGGTCGAAACATGTGTCCAGGATAAGACTGCCCGATATAACTTGTATTAGCACAATACAAGTTACCCACTCTTAAACTCAGCAACGGGGATGGAAGTAAAACGCCACACGAAAATAAAAGCAAGAAGATGAAGAAAAGTAGACCTAGAGATTGTCGCTGCTTGTGTATTTTGAATAGAGATTTTCGAGTTGTATTTATAGGAAAATTAACTTGCAAATCAAGTTAGGTTTAGGTTTTTTCTTATAAAACGAGTTTTGTTTCTTGAAAAACAATTAAACACAAAAAGGGAATTTTTCTATAAATAAAACTCTTAAATAAATTATTTATCAAGTTAAAAACATGGAAAAAATAATTTCAAGTAGACACGGACTTGGTGCTTGGTACACGCGCATGGGCATGGGTCGAAACATGTGTCCAGGATAAGACTGCCCGATATAACTTGTATTAGCACAATACAAGTTACCCACTCTTAAACTCAGCAACGGGGATGGAAGTAAACGCCGCACGAAAATAAAAGCAAGAAGATGAAGAAAAGTAGACCTCGAGATGGTCGCTGCTTTGTGTTTTGAAATGAGATTTTCGAGTTGTATTTATAGGAAAATTAACTTTCAAATCAAGTTAGGTTTAGGTTTTTCTTATAAAACGAGTTTTGTTTCTTGTAAAACAATTAAACACAAAAAAGGAATTTTTTCCATAAATAAAACTCTTAAATAAATTATTTATCAAGTTAAAAACTTGCAAAAAATAATTTCAAGTAGACACGGACTTGGTGCCTGGTACACGCGCATGGGCATGGGTCGAAACATGTGTCCAGGATAAGACTGCCCGATATAACTTGTATTAGCACAATACAAGTTACCCACTCTTAAACTCAGCAACGGGGATGGAAGTAAGAAAATAAAAGCAAGAAGATGAAGAAAAGTAGACCTAGAGATGGTCACTGCTTGTGTGTTTTTACAAGAGATTTTCGAGTTGTATTTATAGGAAAATTAACTTGCAAATCAAGTTAGGTTTAGGTTTTTTCTTATAAAACGAGTTTTGTTTCTTGAAAAACAATTAAACACAAAAAGGGAATTTTTCTATAAATAAAACTCTTAAATAAATTATTTATCAAGTTAAAAACATGGAAAAAATCATTTCAAGTAGACACGGACTTGGTGCTTGGTACACGCGCATGGCATGGGTCGAAACATGTGTCCAGAATAAGACTGCCCGATATAACTTGTATTAGCACAAAACAAGTTACCCACTCTTAAACTCAGCAACGGGGATGGAAGTAAACGCCGCACGAAAATAAAAG
>NC_039361.1:110936934-110952244 GCF_003573695.1 Papaver somniferum | reverse complement strand
AAGAAGATGAAGAAAAGTAGACCTAGAGATGGTCGTTGCTTGTGTATTTTGAAAAGAGATTTTCGAGTTGTATTTATAGGAAAATTAACTTGAAAATCAAGTTAGGTTTAGGTTTTTTTCTTATAAAACGAGTTTTGTTTCTTGTAAAACAATTAAACACAAAAAAGGAATTTTTTCCATAAATAAAACTCTTAAATAAATTATTTATCAAGTTAAAAACTTGCAAAAAAATAATTTAAAGTAGACACGGACTTGGTGCTTTGTACACGCGCATGGGCATGGGTCGAAACATGTGTCCAGGATAAGACTGCCCGATATAACTTGTATTAGCACAATACAAATTACCCACTCTTAAACTCAGCAACGGGGATGGAAGTAAAACGCCGCACGAAAATAAAAGCAAGAAGATGAAGAAAAGTAGACCTAGAGATTGTCGCTGCTTGTGTGTTTTGAATAGAGATTTTTGAGTTTTATTTATAGGAAAATTAACTTGCAAATCAAGTTAGGTTTAGGTTTTTTCTTATAAAACGAGTTTTGTTTCTTGTAAAACAATTAAACACAAAAAAGGAATTTTTTCCATAAATAAAACTCTTAAATAAATTATTTATCAAGTTAAAAACTTGCAAAAAATAATTTCAAGTAGACACGGACTTGGTGCTTGGTACACTCGCATGGGCATGGGTCGAAACATGTGTCCAAGATAAGACTGCCCGATATAACTTGTATTAGCACGATACCAGTTACCCACTCTTAAATTCAACAACGGGGATGGAAGTAAAACGCCGCACGAAAATAAAAGCAAGAAGATGAAGAAAAGTAGACCTAGAGATGGTCGCTGCTTGTGTGTTTTGAAAAG
This sequence comes from Papaver somniferum, assembly GCF_003573695.1. Classification (NCBI taxonomy): domain Eukaryota; kingdom Viridiplantae; phylum Streptophyta; class Magnoliopsida; order Ranunculales; family Papaveraceae; genus Papaver; species Papaver somniferum. The sequence goes on along the minus strand of NC_039361.1, from coordinate 110,951,388 downwards.
AGATTTTCGAGTTGTATTTATAGGAAAATTAACTTGCAAATCAAGTTAGGTTTAGGTTTTTTCTTATAAAACGAGTTTTGTTTCTTGTAAAACAATTAAATACAAAAAAGGAATTTTTTCCATAAATAAAACTCTTAAATAAATTATTTATCAAGTTAAAAACTTGTTAAAAATAATTTCAAGTAGACACGGACTTGGTGCTTGGTACACGCGCATGGGCATGGGTCGAAACATGTGTCCAGGATAAGACTGCCCGATATAACTTGTATTAGCACAATACAAGTTACCCACTCTTAAACTCAGCAACGGGGATGGAAGTAAGAAAATAAAAGCAAAAAGATGAAGAAAAGTAAACCTAGAGATGGTCGCTGCTTGTGTGTTTTGAAAAGAGATTTTCGAGTTGTATTTATAGGAAAATTAACTTGCAAATCAAGTTAGGTTTAGGTTTTTTCTTATAAAACGAGTTTTGTTTCTTGTAAAACAATTAAACACAAAAAAGGAATTTTTTCCATAAATAAAACTCTGAATAAATTATTTATTAAGTTAAAAACTTGCAAAAAATAATTTCAAGTAGACACGGACTTGGTGCTTGGTACACGCGCATGGGCATGGGTCGAAACATGTGTCCAGGATAAGACTGCCCGATATAAGTTGTATTAGCACAATACAAGTTACCCACTCTTAAACTCAGCAACGGGGATGGAAGTAAAACGCCGCACGAAAATAAAAGCAAGAAGACGAAGAAAAGTAGACCTAGAGATGGTCGCTGCTTGTGTGCTTTGAAAAGAGATTTTCGAGTTGTATTTATAGGAAAATTAACTTGCAAATCAAGTTAGGTTTAGGTTTTTTCTTATTAAACGAGTTTTGTTTCTTGTAAAACAATTAAACACAAAAAAGGAATTTTTCCATAAATAAAACTCTCAAATAAATTATTTATCAAGTTACAAACTTGCAAAAAATAATTTCAAGTAGACACGGACTTGGTGCTTGGTACACGCGCATGGGCATGGGTCGAAACATGTGTCCAGGATAAGACTGCCTGATATAACTTGTATTAGCACAATACCAGTTACCCACTCTTAAACTCAACAACGGGGATGGAAGTAAAACGCCGCACGAAAATAAAAGCAAGAAGATGAAGAAAAGTAGACCTAGAGATGGTCCCTGCTTGTGTGTTTTGAAAAGAGATTTTCGAGTTGTATTTATAGGAAAATTAACTTGCAAATCAAATCAAGTTAGGTTTAGGTTTTTTCTTATAAAACGATTTTTGTTTCTTGTAAAATAATTAAACACAAAAAAGGATTTTTTTCCATAAATAAAACTCTTAAATAAATTATTTATCAAGTTAAAAACTTGCAAAAAATAATTTCAAGTAGACACGGACTTGGTGCTTGGTACACGCGCATGGGCATGGGTCGAAACATGTGTCCAGGATAAGACTGCCCGATATAACTTGTATTAGCACAATACAAATTACCCACTCTTAAACTCAGCAACGGGGATGGAAGTAAAACGCCGCACGAAAATAAAAGCAAGAAGATGAAGAAAAGTAGACCTAGAGATTGTCGCTGCTTGTGTGTTTTGAATAGAGATTTTTGAGTTTTATTTATAGGAAAATTAACTTGCAAATCAAGTTAGGTTTAGGTTTTTTCTTATAAAACGAGTTTTGTTTCTTGTAAAACAATTAAACACAAAAAAGGAATTTTTTCCATAAATAAAACTCTTAAATAAATTATTTATCAAGTTAAAAACTTGCAAAAAATAATTTCAAGTAGACACGGACTTGGTGCTTGGTACACGAGCATGGGCATGGGTCAAAACATGTGTCCAGGATAAGACTGCCCGATATAACTTGTATTAGCACAATACAAGTTACCCACTCTTAAACTCAGCAACGGGGACGGAAGTAAAATGCCGCACGAAAATAAAAGCAAGAAGATGAAGAAAAGTAGACCTCGAGATGGTCGCTGCTTGTGTCTTTTGAAAAGAGACTTTCGAGTTGTATTTATAGGAAATTAACTTGCAAATCAAGTTAGGTTTAGGTTTTTCTTATAAAACGAGTTTTGTTTCTTGTAAAACAATTAAACACAAAAAAGGAATTTTTTCCATAAATAAAACTCTGAATAAATTATTTATCAAGTTAAAAACTTGCAAAAAATAATTTCAAGTAGACACGGACTTGGTGCTTGGTACACGCGCATGGGCATGGGTCGAAACATGTGTCCAGGATAAGACTGCCCGATATAACTTGTATTAGCACAATACAAGTTACCCACTCTTAAACTCAGCAACGGGGATGGAAGTAAAACGCCACACGAAAATAAAAGCAAGAAGATGAAGAAAAGTAGACCTAGAGATTGTCGCTGCTTGTGTATTTTGAATAGAGATTTTCGAGTTGTATTTATAGGAAAATTAACTTGCAAATCAAGTTAGGTTTAGGTTTTTTCTTATAAAACGAGTTTTGTTTCTTGAAAAACAATTAAACACAAAAAGGGAATTTTTCTATAAATAAAACTCTTAAATAAATTATTTATCAAGTTAAAAACATGGAAAAAATAATTTCAAGTAGACACGGACTTGGTGCTTGGTACACGCGCATGGGCATGGGTCGAAACATGTGTCCAGGATAAGACTGCCCGATATAACTTGTATTAGCACAATACAAGTTACCCACTCTTAAACTCAGCAACGGGGATGGAAGTAAACGCCGCACGAAAATAAAAGCAAGAAGATGAAGAAAAGTAGACCTCGAGATGGTCGCTGCTTTGTGTTTTGAAATGAGATTTTCGAGTTGTATTTATAGGAAAATTAACTTTCAAATCAAGTTAGGTTTAGGTTTTTCTTATAAAACGAGTTTTGTTTCTTGTAAAACAATTAAACACAAAAAAGGAATTTTTTCCATAAATAAAACTCTTAAATAAATTATTTATCAAGTTAAAAACTTGCAAAAAATAATTTCAAGTAGACACGGACTTGGTGCCTGGTACACGCGCATGGGCATGGGTCGAAACATGTGTCCAGGATAAGACTGCCCGATATAACTTGTATTAGCAGAATACAAGTTACCCACTCTTAAACTCAGCAACGGGGATGGAAGTAAAACGCCGCACGAAAATAAAAGCAAGAAGATGAAGAAAAGTAGACCTAGAGATTGTCGCTGCTTGTGTGTATTGAATAGAGATTTTTGAGTTTTATTTGTAGGAAAATTAACTTGCAAATCAAGTTAGGATTAGGTTTTTTCTTATAAAACGAGTTTTGTTTCTTGTAAAACAATTAAACACAAAAAAGGAATTTTTTCCATAAATAAAACTCTTAAATAAATTATTTATCAAGTTAAAAACTTGCAAAAAATAATTTCAAGTAGACACAGACTTGGTGCTTGGTACACGCGCATGGGCATGGGTCGAAACATGTGTCCAGGATAAGACTGCCCGATATAACTTGTATTAGCACAATACAAGTTACCCACTCTTAAACTCAGCAACGGGGATGGAAGTAAACGCCGCACGAAAATAAAAGCAAGAAGATGAAGAAAAGTAGACCTCGAGATGGTCGCTGATTGTGTGTTTTGAAATGAGATTTTCGAGTTGTATTTATAGGAAAATTAACTTGCAAATCAAGTTAGGTTTAGGTTTTTCTTATAAAACGAGTTTTGTTTCTTGTAAAACAATTAAACACAAAAAAGGAATTTTTTCCATAAATAAAACTCTTAAATAAATTATTTATCAAGTTAAAAACTTGCAAAAAATAATTTCAAGTAGACACGGACTTGGTGCTTGGTACACGCGCATGGGCATGGGTCGAAACATGTGTCCAGGATAAGACTGCCCGATATAACTTGTATTAGCACAATACAAGTTACCCACTCTTAAACTCAGCAACGGGGATGGAAGTAAAACTCCGCACGAGAATAAAAGCAAGAAGATGAAGAAAAGTAGACCTAGAGATGGTCGCTGCTTGTGTGTTTTGAAAAGAGATTTTCGAGTTGTATTTATAATAAAATTAACTTGCAAATGAAGTTAGGTTTAGGTTTTTTCTTATAAAACGAGTTTTGTTTCTTGTAAAACAATTAAACACAAAAAAGAAATTTTTTCAATAAATAAAACTCTTAAATAAATTATTTATCAAGTTAAAAACTTGCAAAAAATAATTTCAAGTAGACACGGACTTGGTGCTTGGTACACGCGCATGGGCATGGGTCGAAACATGTGTCCAGGATAAGACTGCCCGATATAACTTGTATTAGCACAATACAAGTTACCCACTCTTAAACTCAGCAACGGGGATGGAAGTAAGAAAATAAAAGCAAGAAGATGAAGAAAAGTAGACCTAGAGATGGTCGCTGCTTGTGTGTTTTTACAAGAGATTTTCGAGTTGTATTTATAGGAAAATTAACTTGCAAATCAAGTTAGGTTTAGGTTTTTTCTTATAAAACGAGTTTTGTTTCTTGAAAAACAATTAAACACAAAAAGGGAATTTTTCTATAAATAAAACTCTTAAATAAATTATTTATCAAGTTAAAAACATGGAAAAAATCATTTCAAGTAGACACGGACTTGGTGCTTGGTACACGCGCATGGCATGGGTCGAAACATGTGTCCAGAATAAGACTGCCCGATATAACTTGTATTAGCACAAAACAAGTTACCCACTCTTAAACTCAGCAACGGGGATGGAAGTAAACGCCGCACGAAAATAAAAGAAAGAAGATGAAGAAAAGTAGACCTAGAGATGGTCGTTGCTTGTGTATTTTGAAAAGAGATTTTCGAGTTGTATTTATAGGAAAATTAACTTGAAAATCAAGTTAGGTTTAGGTTTTTTTCTTATAAAACGAGTTTTGTTTCTTGTAAAACAATTAAACACAAAAAAGGAATTTTTTCCATAAATAAAACTCTTAAATAAATTATTTATCAAGTTAAAAACTTGCAAAAAAATAATTTAAAGTAGACACGGACTTGGTGCTTTGTACACGCGCATGGGCATGGGTCGAAACATGTGTCCAGGATAAGACTGCCCGATATAACTTGTATTAGCACAATACAAGTTACCCACTCTTAAACTCAGCAACGGGGAAGGAAGTAAAACGCCGCACGAAAATAAAAGCAAGATGATGAAGAAAAGTAGACCTAGAGATGGTCGCTGCTTGTGTGTTTTGAATAGAGATTTCGAGTTGTATTTATAGGAAAATTAACTTGCAAATCAAGTTAGGTTTAGGTTTTTTCTTATAAAACGAGTTTCGTTTCTTGTAAACAATTAAAAAAAAAAAGAATTTTTCTATAAATAAAACTCTTAAATAAATTATTTATCAAGTTAAAAACTTGCAAAAAATAATTTCAAGTAGACACGGACTTGGTGCTTGGTACACGCGCATGGGCATGGGTCGAAACATGTGTCCAGGATAAGACTGCCCGATATAACTTGTATTAGCACAATACAAGTTACCCACTCTTAAACTCAGCAACGGGGATGGAAGTAAAACGCCACACGAAAATAAAAGCAAGAAGATGAAGAAAAGTAGACCTAGAGATTGTCGCTGCTTGTGTATTTTGAATAGAGATTTTCGAGTTGTATTTATAGGAAAATTAACTTGCAAATCAAGTTAGGTTTAGGTTTTTTCTTATAAAACGAGTTTTGTTTCTTGAAAAACAATTAAACACAAAAAGGGAATTTTTCTATAAATAAAACTCTTAAATAAATTATTTATCAAGTTAAAAACATGGAAAAAATAATTTCAAGTAGACACGGACTTGGTGCTTGGTACACGCGCATGGGCATGGGTCGAAACATGTGTCCAGGATAAGACTGCCCGATATAACTTGTATTAGCACAATACAAGTTACCCACTCTTAAACTCAGCAACGGGGATGGAAGTAAACGCCGCACGAAAATAAAAGCAAGAAGATGAAGAAAAGTAGACCTCGAGATGGTCGCTGCTTTGTGTTTTGAAATGAGATTTTCGAGTTGTATTTATAGGAAAATTAACTTTCAAATCAAGTTAGGTTTAGGTTTTTCTTATAAAACGAGTTTTGTTTCTTGTAAAACAATTAAACACAAAAAAGGAATTTTTTCCATAAATAAAACTCTTAAATAAATTATTTATCAAGTTAAAAACTTGCAAAAAATAATTTCAAGTAGACACGGACTTGGTGCCTGGTACACGCGCATGGGCATGGGTCGAAACATGTGTCCAGGATAAGACTGCCCGATATAACTTGTATTAGCAGAATACAAGTTACCCACTCTTAAACTCAGCAACGGGGATGGAAGTAAAACGCCGCACGAAAATAAAAGCAAGAAGATGAAGAAAAGTAGACCTAGAGATTGTCGCTGCTTGTGTGTATTGAATAGAGATTTTTGAGTTTTATTTGTAGGAAAATTAACTTGCAAATCAAGTTAGGATTAGGTTTTTTCTTATAAAACGAGTTTTGTTTCTTGTAAAACAATTAAACACAAAAAAGGAATTTTTTCCATAAATAAAACTCTTAAATAAATTATTTATCAAGTTAAAAACTTGCAAAAAATAATTTCAAGTAGACACAGACTTGGTGCTTGGTACACGCGCATGGGCATGGGTCGAAACATGTGTCCAGGATAAGACTGCCCGATATAACTTGTATTAGCACAATACAAGTTACCCACTCTTAAACTCAGCAACGGGGATGGAAGTAAACGCCGCACGAAAATAAAAGCAAGAAGATGAAGAAAAGTAGACCTCGAGATGGTCGCTGATTGTGTGTTTTGAAATGAGATTTTCGAGTTGTATTTATAGGAAAATTAACTTGCAAATCAAGTTAGGTTTAGGTTTTTCTTATAAAACGAGTTTTGTTTCTTGTAAAACAATTAAACACAAAAAAGGAATTTTTTCCATAAATAAAACTCTTAAATAAATTATTTATCAAGTTAAAAACTTGCAAAAAATAATTTCAAGTAGACACGGACTTGGTGCTTGGTACACGCGCATGGGCATGGGTCGAAACATGTGTCCAGGATAAGACTGCCCGATATAAGTTGTATTAGCCTAATACAAGTTACCCACTCTTAAACTCAGCAACGGGGATGGAAGTAAAACGCCGCACGAAAATAAAAGCAAGAAGATGAAGAAAAGTAGACCTAGAGATGGTCGCTGCTTGTGTGTTTTGAAAAGAGATTTTCGAGTTGTACTTATAGGAAATTAACTTGCAAATCAAGTTAGGTTTAGGTTTTTTCTTATAAAACGAGTTTTGTTTCTTGTAAAAGAATTAAACACAAAAAAGGAATTTTTTCCATAAATAAAACTCTTAAATAAATTATTTATCAAGTTAAAAACTTGCAAAAAATAATTTCAAGTAGACACGGACTTGGTGCTTGGTACACGCGCATGGGCATGGGTCGAAACATGTGTCCAGGATAAGACTGCCCGATATAACTTGTATTAGCACAATACAAATTACCCACTCTTAAACTCAGCAACGGGGATGGAAGTAAAACGCCGCACGAAAATAAAAGCAAGAAGATGAAGAAAAGTAGACCTAGAGATTGTCGCTGCTTGTGTGTTTTGAATAGAGATTTTTGAGTTTTATTTATAGGAAAATTAACTTGCAAATCAAGTTAGGTTTAGGTTTTTTCTTATAAAACGAGTTTTGTTTCTTGTAAAACAATTAAACACAAAAAAAGAATTTTTTCCATAAATAAAACTCTTAAATAAATTATTTATCAAGTTAAAAACTTGCAAAAAATAATTTCAAGTAGACACGGACTTGGTGCTTGGTACACGAGCATGGGCATGGGTCAAAACATGTGTCCAGGATAAGACTGCCCGATATAACTTGTATTAGCACAATACAAGTTACCCACTCTTAAACTCAGCAACGGGGATGGAAGTAAAATGCCGCACGAAAATAAAAGCAAGAAGATGAAGAAAAGTAGACCTCGAGATGGTCGCTGCTTGTGTGTTTTGAAAAGAGACTTTCGAGTTGTATTTATAGGAAATTAACTTGCAAATCAAGTTAGGTTTAGGTTTTTCTTATAAAACGAGTTTTGTTTCTTGTAAAACAATTAAACACAAAAAAGGAATTTTTTCCATAAATAAAACTCTTAAATAAATTATTTATCAAGTTAAAAACTTGCAAAAAATAATTTCAAGTAGACACAGACTTGGTGCTTGGTACACGCGCATGGGCATGGGTCGAAACATGTGTCCAAGATAAGACTGTCCGATATAACTTGTATTAGCACAATACAAGTTACCCACTCTTAAACTCAGCAACGGGGATGGAAGTAAAACGCCGCACGAAAATAAAAGCAAGAAGATGAAGAAAAGTAGACCTAGAGATGGTCGTTGCCTCTGTGTTTTGAAAAGAGATTTTAGAGTTGTATTTATAGGAAAGTTAACTTGCAAATCAAGTTAGGTTTAGGTTTTTTCTTATAAAACGAGTTTTGTTTCTTGTAAAACAATTAAACACAAAAAAGTAATTTTTTTCCATAAATAAAACTCTTAAATAAATTATTTATCAAGTTAAAAACTTGCAAAAAAATAATTTCAAGTAGATCCGGACTTGGTGCTTGGTACACGCGCATGGGCATGGGTCGAAACATGTGTCCAGGATAAGACTGCCCGATATAACTTGTATTAGCACAATACAAGTTACCCACTCCTAAACTCAGCAAGGGGATGGAAGTAAAACGCCGCACGAAAATAAAAGCAAGAAGATGAAGAAAAGTAGACCTAGAGATGGTCGCTGCTTGTGTGTTTTGAAAAGAGATTTTCGAGTTGTATTTATAGGAAAATTAACTTGCAAATCAAGTTAGGTTTAGGTTTTTTTTATAAAACGAGTTTTGTTTCTTGTAAAACAATTAAACACAAAAAAGGAATTTTTTCCATAAATAAAACTCTTAAATAAATTATTTATCAAGTTAAAAACTTGCAAAAAATAATTTCAAGTAGACACAGACTTGGTGCTTGGTACACGCGCATGGGCATGGGTCGAAACATGTGTCCAAGATAAGACTGTCCGATATAACTTGTATTAGCACAATACAAGTTACCCACTCTTAAACTCAGCAACGGGGATGGAAGTAAAACGCCGCACGAAAATAAAAGCAATAAGATGAAGAAAAGTAGACCTAGAGATGGTCGTTGCCTCTGTGTTTTGAAAAGAGATTTTAGAGTTGTATTTATAGGAAAGTTAACTTGCAAATCAAGTTAGGTTTAGGTTTTTTCTTATAAAACGAGTTTTGTTTCTTGTAAAACAATTAAACACAAAAAAGTAATTTTTTTCCATAAATAAAACTCTTAAATAAATTATTTATCAAGTTAAAAACTTGCAAAAAAATAATTTCAAGTAGACACGGACTTGGTGCTTGGTACACGCGCATGGGCATGGGTCGAAACAAGTGTCCAGGATAAGACTGCCCGATATAACTTGTATTAGCACAATACAAGTTACCCACTCTTATACTGAGCAAGGGGATGGAAGTAAAACGCCGCACGAAAATAAAAGCAAGAAGATGAAGAAAAGTAGACCTAGAGATGGTCGCTGCTTGTGTGTTTTGAAAAGAGATTTTCGAGTTGTATTTATAGGAAAATTAACTTGCAAATCAAGTTAGGTTTAGGTTTTTTTTTATAAAACGAGTTTTGTTTCTTGTAAAACAATTAAACACAAAAAATGATTTTTTTCCATAAATAAAACTCTTAAATAAATTATTTATCAAGTTAAAAACTTGCAAAAAAATAATTTCAAGTAGACACGGACTTGGTGCTTGGTACACGCGCATGGGCATGGGTCGAAACATGTGTCCAGGATAAGACTGCCCGATATAACTTGTATTAGCACAATACAAGTTACCCACTCTTAAACTCAGCAACGGGGATGGAAGTAAAACGCCACACGAAAATAAAAGCAAGAAGATGAAGAAAAGTAGACCTAGAGATTGTCGCTGCTTGTGTATTTTGAATAGAGATTTTCGAGTTGTATTTATAGGAAAATTAACTTGCAAATCAAGTTAGGTTTAGGTTTTTTCTTATAAAACGAGTTTTGTTTCTTGAAAAACAATTAAACACAAAAAGGGAATTTTTCTATAAATAAAACTCTTAAATAAATTATTTATCAAGTTAAAAACATGGAAAAAATAATTTCAAGTAGACACGGACTTGGTGCTTGGTACACGCGCATGGGCATGGGTCGAAACATGTGTCCAGGATAAGACTGCCCGATATAACTTGTATTAGCACAATACAAGTTACCCACTCTTAAACTCAGCAACGGGGATGGAAGTAAAACGCCACACGAAAATAAAAGAAAGAAGATGAAGAAAAGTAGACCTAGAGATGGTCGCTGCTTGTGTGTTTTGAAAACAGATTTTCGAGTTGTATTTATAGGAAAATTAACTTGCAAATCAAGTTAGGTTTAGGTTTTTTCTTATAAAACGAGTTTTGTTTCTTGTAAAACAATTAAACACAAAAAAGGAATTTTTTTCCATAAATAAAACTCTTAAATAAATTATTTATCAAGTAAAAAACTTGCAAAAAATAGTTCAAGTAGACACGGACTTGGTGCTTGGTACACGCGCATGGGCATGGGTCGAAACATGTGTCCAGGATAAGACTGCCCGATATAACTTGTATTAGCACAATACAAGTTACCCACTCTTAAACTCAGCAACGGGGATGGAAGTAAAACGCCACACGAAAATAAAAGAAAGAAGATGAAGAAAAGTAGACCTAGAGATGGTCGCTGCTTGTGTGTTTTGAAAACAGATTTTCGAGTTGTATTTATAGGAAAATTAACTTGCAAATCAAGTTAGGTTTAGGTTTTTTCTTATAAAACGAGTTTTGTTTCTTGTAAAACAATTAAACACAAAAAAGGAATTTTTTCTATAAATAAAACTCTTAAATAAATTATTTATCAAGTTAAAAACTTGCAAAAAATAATTTCAAGTAGACACGGACTTGGTGCTTGGTACACGCGCATGGGCATGGGTCGAAACATGTGTCCAGGATAAGACTGCCCGATATAACTTGTATTAGCACAATACAAGTTACCCACTCTTAAACTCAGCAACGGGGATGGAAGTAAAACGCCGCATGAAAATAAAAGCAAGAAGATGAAGAAAAGTAAACCTAGAGATGGTCGCTGCTTGTGTCTTTTGAAAAGAGATTTTTGAGTTGTATTTATAGGAAAATTAACTTGCAAATCAAGTTAGGTTTAGGTTTTTTTCTTATAAAACGAGTTTTATTTCTTGTAAAACAATTAAAAACAAAAAAGAAATTTTTTCCATAAATAAAACTCTTAAATAAATTCTTTATCAAGTTAAAAACTTGCAAAAAATAATTTCAAGTAGACACGGACTTGGTGCTTGGTACACGCGCATGGGCATGGGTCGAAACATGTGTCCAGGATAAGACTGCCCGATATAACTTGTATTAGCACAATACAAGTTACCCACTCTTAAACTCAGCAACGGGGATGGAAGTAAAACGCCGCATGAAAATAAAAGCAAGAAGATGAAGAAAAGTAGACCTAGAGATGGTCGCTGCTTGTGTCTTTTGAAAAGAGATTTTCGAGTTGTATTTATAGTAAAATTAACTTGCAAATCAAGTTAGGTTTAGGTTTTTTCTTATAAAACGAGTTTTGTTTCTTGTAAAACAATTAAACACAAAAAAGGAAATTTTTTCCATAAATAAAACTCTTAAATAAATTATTTATCAAGTTAAAAACTTGCAAAAAATAATTTCAAGTAGACACGGACTTGGTGCTTGGTACACGCGCATGGGCATGGGTCGAAACATGTGTCCAGGATAAGACTGCCCGATATAACTTGTATTAGCACAATACAAGTTACCCACTCTTAAACTCAGCAACGGGGATGGAAGTAAAACGCCAGAAGAAAATAAAAGCAAGAAGATGAAGAAAAGTAGACCTAGAGATGGTCGCTGCTTGTGTGTTTTGAAAAGAGATTTTCGAGTTGTATTTATAGGAAAATTAACTTGCAAATCAAGTTAGGTTTAGGTTTTTTTTTATAAAACGAGCTTTGTTTCTTGTAAAATAATTAAACACAAAAAAGGAGTTTTTCCATAAATAAAACTCTTAAATAAATTATTTATCAAGTTAAAAACTTGTTAAAAATAATTTCAAGTAGACACGGACTTGGTGCTTGGTACACGCGCATGGGCATGGGTCGAAACATGTGTCCAGGATAAGACTGCCCGATATAACTTGTATTAGCACAATACAAGTTACCCACTCTTAAACTCAGCAACGGGGATGGAAGTAAGAAAATAAAAGCAAAAAGATGAAGAAAAGTAAACCTAGAGATGGTCGCTGCTTGTGTGTTTTGAAAAGAGATTTTCGAGTTGTATTTATAGGAAAATTAACTTGCAAATCAAGTTAGGTTTAGGTTTTTTCTTATAAAACGAGTTTTGTTTCTTGTAAAACAATTAAACACAAAAAAGGAATTTTTTCCATAAATAAAACTCTGAATAAATTATTTATTAAGTTAAAAACTTGCAAAAAATAATTTCAAGTAGACACGGACTTGGTGCTTGGTACACGCGCATGGGCATGGGTCGAAACATGTGTCCAGGATAAGACTGCCCGATATAAGTTGTATTAGCACAATACAAGTTACCCACTCTTAAACTCAGCAACGGGGATGGAAGTAAGAAAATAAAAGCAAGAAGATGAAGAAAAGTAGACCTAGAGATGGTCGCTGCTTGTGTGTTTTGAAAAGAGATTTTCGAGTTGTATTTATAGGAAAATTAACTTGCAAATCAAGTTAGGTTTAGGTTTTTTCTTATAAAACGAGTTTTGTTTCTTGTAAAACAATTAAACACAAAAAAGTAATTTTTTTCCATAAATAAAACTCTTAAATAAATTATTTATCAAGTTAAAAACTTGCAAAAAAATAATTTCAAGTAGACACGTACTTGGTGCTTGGTACACGCGCATGGGCATGGGTCGAAACATGTGTCCAAGATAAGACTGTCCGATATAACTTGTATTAGCACAATACAAGTTACCCACTCTTAAACTCAGCAACGGGGATGGAAGCAAAAACGCCGCATGAAAATAAAAGCAAGAAGATGAAGAAAAGTAGACCTAGAGATGGTCGTTGCCTCTGTGTTTTGAAAAGAGATTTTAGAGTTGTATTTATAGGAAAGTTAACTTGCAAATCAAGTTAGGTTTAGGTTTTTTCTTATAAAACGAGTTTTGTTTCTTGTAAAACAATTAAACACAAAAAAGTAATTTTTTTCCATAAATAAAACTCTTAAATAAATTATTTATCAAGTTAAAAACTTGCAAAAAAATAATTTCAAGTAGACACGTACTTGGTGCTTGGTACACGCGCATGGGCATGGGTCGAAACATGTGTCCAAGATAAGACTGTCCGATATAACTTGTATTAGCACAATACAAGTTACCCACTCTTAAACTCAGCAACGGGGATGGAAGTAAAACGCCGCACGAAAATAAAAGCAAGAAGATGAAGAAAAGTAGACCTAGAGATGGTCGCTGCTTGTGTGTTTTGAAAAGAGATTTTCGAGTTGTATTTATAGGAAAATTAACTTGCAAATCAAGTTAGGTTTAGGTTTTTTCTTATAAAACGAGTTTTGTTTCTTGTAAAACAACTAAACACAAAAAAGGAATTTTTTCCATAAATAAAACTCTTAAATAAATTATTTATCAAGTTAAAAACTTGCAAAAAATAATTTCAAGTAGACACAGACTTGGTGCTTGGTACACGCGCATGGGCATGGGTCGAAACATGTGTCCAGGATAAGACTGTCCGATATAACTTGTATTAGCACAATACAAGTTACCCACTCTTAAACTCAGCAACGAGGATGGAAGTAAAACGCCGCACGAAAATAAAAGCAAGAAGATGAAGAAAAGTAGACCTAGAGATGGTCGTTGCCTCTGTGTTTTGAAAAGAGATTTTAGAGTTGTATTTATAGGAAAGTTAACTTGCAAATCAAGTTAGGTTTAGATTTTTTCTTATAAAACGAGTTTTGTTTCTTGTAAAACAATTAAACACAAAAAAGTAATTTTTTTCCATAAATAAAACTCTTAAATAAATTATTTATCAAGTTAAAAACTTGCAAAAAATAATTTCAAGTAGACACGGACTTGGTGCTTGGTACACGCGCATGGGCATGGGTCGAAACATGTGTCCAGGATAAGACTGCCCGATATAACTTGTATTAGCACAATACAAGTTACCCACTCTTAAACTCAGCAACGGGGATGGAAGTAAAACGCCGCACGAAAATAAAAGCAAGAAGATGAAGAAAAGTAGACCTAGAGATGGTCGCTGCTTGTGTGTTTTGAAAAGAGATTTTCGAGTTGTATTTATAGGAAAATTAACTTGCAAATCAAGTTAGGTTTAGGTTTTTTCTTATAAAACGAGTTTTGTTTCTTGTAAAACAATTAAACACAAAAAATGAATTTTTTCCATAAATAAAACTCTTAAATAAAT
>NC_039361.1:110920317-110935934 GCF_003573695.1 Papaver somniferum | reverse complement strand
TCTAGGTCTACTTTTCTTCATCTTCTTGCTTTTATTTTCGTGCGGCGTTTTACTTCCATCCCCGTTGCTGAGTTTAAGAGTGGGTAACTTGTATTGTGCTAATACAAGTTATATCGGGCAGTCTTATCCTGGACACATGTTTCGACCCATGCCCATGCGCGTGTACCAAGCACCAAGTCCGTGTCTACTTGAAATTATTTTTTTTAAGTTTTTAACTTGATGAATAATTTCTTTAAGAGTTTTATTTATGGAAAAAATTCCTATTTTGTGTTTAATTTTTTTACAAGAAACAAAACTCGTGTTATAAGAAAAAACATAAACCTAACTTGATTTGCAAGTTAATTTTCCTATAAATACAACTCGAAAATCTATTTTCAAAACACACAAGCAGCGACCATCTCTAGGTCTACTTTTCTTCATCTTCTTGCTTTTATTTTCGTGCGGCGTTTTACTTCCATCCCCGTTGCTGAGTTTAAGAGTGGGTAACTTGTATTGTGCTAATACAAGTTATATCGGGCAGTCTTATCCTGGACACATGTTTCGACCCATGTCCATGCGCGTGTACCAAGCACCAAGTTCGTGTCTACTTGAAATTATTTTTTCTAAGTTTTTAACTTGATAAATAATTTATTTAAGAGTTTTATTTATGGAAAAAATTCCTTTTTTGTGTTTAATTGTTTTACAAGAAACAAAACTCGTGTTATAAGAAAAAACATAAACCTAACTTGATTTGCAAGTTAATTTTCCTATAAATACAACTCGAAAATCTCTTTTCAAAACACACAAGCAGCGACCATCTCTAGGTCTACTTTTCTTCATCTTCTTTCTTTTATTTTCGTGCGGCGTTTTACTTCCATCCCCGTTGCTGAGTTTAAGAGTGGGTAACTTGTATTGTGCTAATACAAGTTATATCGGGCAGTCTTATCCTGGACACATGTTTCGACCGATGCCCATGCGCGTGTACCAAGCACCAAGTTCGTGTCTACTTGAAATTATTTTTTGCAAGGTTTTAACTTGATAAATAATTTATTTAAGAGTTTTATTTATGGAAAAAATTCCTTTTTTGTGTTTAATTGTTTTACAAGAAACAAAACTCGTTTTATAAGAAAAAACCTAAACCTAACTTGATTTGCAAGTTAATTTTCCTATAAATACAACTCGAAAATCTCTTTTCAAAACACACAAGCAGCGACCATCTCTAGGGCTACTTTTCTTCATCTTCTTGCTTTCATTTTTATGCGGCGTTTTACTTCCATCCCCGTTGCTGAGTTTAAGAGTGGGTAACTTGTATTGTGCTAATACAAGTTATATCGGGCAGTCTTATCCTGGACACATGTTTCGACCCATGCCCATGCGCGTGTACCAAGCACCAAGTCCGTGTCTACTTAAAATTATTTTTTGCAAGTTTTTAACTTGATAAATAATTTATTTAAGAGTTTTATTTATGGAAAAAAAAATTCCTTTTTCGTGTTTAATTATTTTACAAGAAACAAAACTCGTTTTATAAGAAAAAACCTAAACCTAACTTGATTTGCAAGTTAATTTTCCTATAAATACAACTCGAAAATCTCTTTTCAAAACACACAAGCAGCGACCATCTCTAGGTATACTTTTCTTCATCTTCTTGCTTTTATTTTCGTGCGGCGTTTTACTTCCATCCCCGTTGCTGAGTTTAAGAGTGGGTAACTTGTATTGAGCAAACGTCCCCACTACAATGGAGGTGGACAACTTTGGATCGTGGTGTTGGAGAAAATGAGTTATTTAATAAATGATTTTTTGGTCTTGGTATGGTTTGATCTCATGACCTAAGGGTCTAAGGATACTCACTCATTTTTGAGTGAATGAAATGGAACCTTTAGTCCCACACTGTGGAAAACTAAAGAGGTGCTCCACTATATTACCATGTTCTCATGGATATGTTCTAAAACAATGTGGGTGGAGAGGATGGGGCGAAAAATACATGTTTCGACCCATGCCCATGCGCGTGTACCAAGCACCAAGTCCGTGTCTACTTGAAATTATTTTTTGCAAGTTTTTAACTTGATAAATAATTTATTTAAGAGTTTTATTTATGGAAAAAATTATTTTTTTGTGTTTAATTGTTTTACAAGAAACAAAAGTCGTTTTATAAGAAAAAACCTAAACCTAACTTGATTTGCAAGTTAATCTTCCTATAAATACAACTCGAAAATCTCTTTTCAAAACACACAACTCGAAAAATACATGTTTCGACCCATGCCCATGCGCGTGTACCAAGCACCAAGTCCGTGTCTACTTGAAATTATTTTTTGCAAGTTTTTAACTTGATAAATAATTTATTTAAGAGTTTTATTTATGGAAAAAATTCTTTTTTTGTGTTTAATTGTTTTACAAGAAACAGAACTCGTTTTATAAGAAAAAACCTAAACCTAACTTGATTTGCAAGTTAATTTTCCTATAAATACAACTCGAAAATCTCTTTTCAAAACACACAACTCGAAAAATACATGTTTCGACCCATGCCCATGCGCGTGTACCAAGCACCAAGTCCGTGTCTACTTGAAATTATTTTTTGCAAGTTTTTTACTTGATAAATAATTTATTTAAGAGTTTTATTTATGGAAAAGAATTTCCTTTTTTGTGTTTAATTGTTTTACAAGAAACAAAACTCGTTTTATAAGAAAAAACCTAAACCTAACTTGATTTGCAAGTTAATTTTCCTATAAATACAACTCGAAAATCTCTTTTCAAAACACACAACTCGAAAAATACATGTTTCAACCCATGCCCATGCGCGTGTACCAAGCACCAAGTCCGTGTCTACTTGATATTATTTTTTGCAAGTTTTTAACTTGATAAATAATTTATTTAAGAGTTTTATTTATGGAAAAAATTCCTTTTTTGTGTTTAATTGTTTTACAAGAAACAAAACTCGTTTTATAAGAAAAAACCTAAACCTAACTTGATTTGCAAGTTAATTTTCCTATAAATACAACTCGAAAATCTCTTTTCAAAACACACAACTCGAAAAATAAATGTTTTGACCCATGCCCATGCGCGTGTACCAAGTACCAAGTCCGTGTCTACTTGAAATTATTTTTTGCAACTTTTTAACTTGATAAATAATTTATTTAAGAGTTTATTTATGGAAAAAATTCATTTTTTGTGTTTAATTGTTTTACAAGAAACAAAACTCGTTTTATAAGAAAAAACATAAACCTAACTTGATTTGCAAGTTAATTTTCCTATAAATACAACTCGAAAATCTCTTTTTTAAAACACACAACTCGAAAAATACATGTTTCGACCCATGCCCATGCGCGTGTACCAAGCACCAAGTCCGTGTCTACTTGAAATTATTTTTGCAAGTTTTTAACTTGATAAATAATTTATTTAAGAGTTTTATTTATGGAAAAAATCTTTTTTGTGTTTAATTGTTTTACAAGAAACAAAACTCGTTTTATAAGAAAAAACCTAAACCTAACTTGATTTGGAAGTTAGTATTCCTATAAATACAACTCGAAAATCTCTTTTCAAAACACACAACTCGAAAAATACATGTTTCGACCCATGCCCATGCGCGTGTACCAAGCACCAAGTCCGTGTCTACTTGAAATTATTTTTTGCAAGTTTTTAACTTGATAAATAATTTATTTAAGAGTTTTATTTATGGAAAAAATTCCTTTTTTGTGTTTAATTGTTTTACAAGAAACAAAACTCGTTTTATAAGAAAAAACCTAAACCTAACTTGATTTGCAAGTTAATTTTCCTATAAATACAACTCGAAAATCTCTTTTCAAAACACACAACTCGAAAAATACATGTTTCGACCCATGCCCATGCGCGTGTACCAAGCACCAAATCCGTGTCTCCTTGAAATTATTTTTTGCAAGTTTTTAACTTGATAAATAATTTATTTAAGAGTTTTATTTATGGAAAAAATTCATTTTTTGTGTTTAATTGTTTTACAAGAAACAAAACTCGTTTTATAAGAAAAAACATAAACCTAACTTGATTTGCAAGTTAATTTTCCTATAAATACAACTCGAAAATCTCTTTTCAAAACACAACTCGAAAAATACATGTTTCGACCCATGCCCATGCGCGTGTACCAAGCACCAAGGCCGTGTCTACTTGAAATTATTTTTTGCAAGTTTTTAACTTGATAAATAATTTATTTAAGAGTTTATTTATGGAAAAAATTCATTTTTTGTGTTTAATTGTTTTACAAGAAACAAAACTCGTTTTATAAGAAAAAACCTAAAGCTAACTTGATTTGCAAGTTAATTTTCCTATAAATACAACTCGAAAATCTCTTTTCAAAACACACAACTCGAAAAATACATGTTTCGACCCATGCCCATACGCGTGTACCAAGCACCAAGTCCGTGTCTACTTGAAATTATTTTTTGCAAGTTTTTAACTTGATAAATAATTTATTTAAGAGTTTTATTTATGGAAAAAATTCCTTTTTTGTGTTTAATTGTTTTACAAGAAACAAAACTCGTTTTATAAGAAAAAACCTAAACCTAACTTGATTTGCAAGTTAATTTTCCTATAAATACAACTCGAAAATCTCTTTTCAAAACACACAACTCGAAAAATACATGTTTCGACCCATGCCCATGCGCGTGTACCAAGCACCAAGTCCGTGTCTACTTGAAATTATTTTTTTCAAGTTTTTAACTAGATAAATAATTTATTTATGAAAAAAATTCGTTTTTTGTGTTTAATTGTTTTACAAGAAACAAAACTCGTTTTATAAGAAAAAACTTAAACTTAACTTGATTTGCAAGTTAATTTTCCTATAAATACAACTCGAAAATCTCTTTTAAAAACACACAACTCGAAAAATACATGTTTCGACCCATGCCCATGCGGGTGTCCAAAGCACCAAGTCCGTGGCTACTTGAAATTATTTTTTGCAAGTTTTTAACTTGATAAATAATTTATTTAAGAGTTTTATTTATGGAAAAAATTCATTTTTTGTGTTTAATTGTTTTACAAGAAACAAAACTCGTTTTATAAGAAAAAACATAAACCTAACTTGATTTGCAAGTTAATTTTCCTATAAATACAACTCGAAAATCTCTTTTCAAAACACAACTCGAAAAATACATGTCTCGACCCATGCCCATGCGCGTGTACCAAGCACCAAGGCCGTGTCTACTTGAAATTATTTTTTGCAAGTTTTTAACTTGATAAATAATTTATTTAAGAGTTTATTTATGGAAAAAATTCATTTTTTGTGTTTAATTGTTTTACAAGAAACAAAACTCGTTTTATAAGAAAAAACATAAACCTAACTTGATTTGCAAGTTAATTTTCCTATAAATACAACTCGAAAATCTCTTTTTTAAAACACACAACTCGAAAAATACATGTTTCGACCCATGCCCATGCGCGTGTACCAAGCACCAAGTCCGTGTCTACTTGAAATTATTTTTGCAAGTTTTTAACTTGATAAATAATTTATTTAAGAGTTTTATTTATGGAAAAAATCTTTTTTGTGTTTAATTGTTTTACAAGAAACAAAACTCGTTTTATAAGAAAAAACCTAAACCTAACTTGATTTGCAAGTTAATTTTCCTAGCAGGTGCGTCTGTATCTTGGAAGAGTTTCAAACAGACATGTATAGCTCGCTCAACTATGGAGTCGGAGTTTATTGCGTTAGATAAAGCAGGAGAGGAGGCCGAATGGCTAAGAAACTTTTTAGAATATATTCCTCTCTGGCATAGGCCTGTGCCAGCTATATCTATACATGTTTCGACCCATGCCCATGCGCGTATACCAAGCACCAAGTCCATGTCTACTTGAAATTATTTTTTGCAAGTTTTTAACTTGATAAATAATTTATTTAAGAGTTTTATTTATGGAAAAAATTCATTTTTTGTGTTTAATTGTTTTACAAGAAACAAAACTCGTTTTATAAGAAAAAACATAAACCTAACTTGATTTGCAAGTTAATTTTCCTATAAATACAACTCGAAAATCTCTTTCAAAACACACAACTCGAAAAATACATGTTTCGACCCATGCCCATACGCGTGTACCAAGCACCAAGTCCGTGTCTACTTGAAATTATTTTTTGCAAGTTTTTAACTTGATAAATATTTTATTTAAGAGTTTTATTTATGGAAAAAATTCCTTTTTTGTGTTTTATTGTTTTACAAGAAACAAAACTCGTTTTATAAGAAAAAACCTAAACCTAACTTGATTTGCAAGTTAATTTTCCTATAAATACAACTCGAAAATCTCTTTTCAAAACACACAACTCGAAAAATACATGTTTTGACCCATGCCCATGCGCGTGTACCAAGCACCAAGTCCGTGTCTACTTGAAATTATTTTTTGCAAGTTTTTAACTTGATAAATAATTTATTTAAGAGTTTTATTTATGAAAAAAATTCATTTTTTGTGTTTAATTGTTTTACAAGAAACAAAACTCGTTTTATAAGAAAAAACCTAAAGCTAACTTGATTTGCAAGTTAATTTTCCTATAAATACAACTCGAAAATCTCTTTTCAAAACACACAACTCGAAAAATACATGTTTCGACCCATGCCCATGCGCGTGTACCAAGCACCAAGTCCGTGTCTACTTGAAATTATTTTTTGCAAGTTTTTTACTTGATAAATAATTTATTTAAGAGTTTTATTTATGGAAAAGAATTTCCTTTTTTGTGTTTAATTGTTTTACAAGAAACAAAACTCGTTTTATAAGAAAAAACCTAAACCTAACTTGATTTGCAAGTTAATTTTCCTATAAATACAACTCGAAAATCTCTTTTCAAAACACACAACTCGAAAAATACATGTTTCGACCCATGCCCATGCGCGTGTACCAAGCACCAAGTCCGTGTCTACTTGAAATTATTTTTTGCAAGTTTTTAACTTGAGAAATAGTTTATTTAAGAGTTTTATTTATGGAAAAAATTTCTTTTCTGTGTTTAATTGTTTTACAAGAAACAAAACTCGTTTTATAAGAAAAAACCTAAACCTAACTTGATTTGCAAGTTAATTTTCCTATAAATACAACTCGAAAATCTCTTTTCAAAACACACAACTCGAAAAATACATGTTTCGACCCATGCCCATGCGCGTGTACCAAGCACCAAGTCCGTGTCTACTTGAAATTATTTTTTGCAAGTTTTTAACTTGATAAATAATTTATTTATGGAAAAAAATCGTTTTTTGTTTTTAATTGTTTTACAAGAAACAAAACTCGTTTTATAAGAAAAAACCTAAACCTAACTTGATTTGCAAGTTAATTTTCCTATAAATACAACTCGAAAATCTCTTTTCAAAACACACAACTCGAAAAATACATGTTTCGACCCATGCCCATGCGGGTGTACCAAGCACCAAGTCCGTGGCTACTTGAAATTATTTTTTGCAAGTTTTTAACTTGATAAATAATTTATTTAAGAGTTTTATTTATGGAAAAAATTCTTTTTTTGTGTTTAATTGTTTTACAAGAAACAAAACTCGTTTTATAAGAAAAAACCTAAACCTAACTTGATTTGCAAGTTAATTTTCCTATAAATCCACTCGAAAACCTCTTTTCAAAACACACAACTCGAAAAATACATGTTTCGACCCATGCCAATGCGCGTGTACCAAGCACCAAGTCCGTGTCTACTTGAAATTATTTTTTGCAAGTTTTTAACTTGATAAATAATTTATTTAAGAGTTTTATTTATGGAAAAAATTCCTTTTTTGTGTTTAATTGTTTTACAAGAAACAAAACTCGTTTTATAAGAAAAAACCTAAACCTAACTTGATTTGCAAGTTAATTTTCCTATAAATACAACTCGAAAATCTCTTTTCAAAACACACAACTCGAAAAATACATGTTTCGACCCATGCCCATGCGCGTGTACCAAGCACCAAATCCGTGTCTCCTTGAAATTATTTTTTGCAAGTTTTTAACTTGATAAATAATTTATTTAAGAGTTTTATTTATGGAAAAAATTCATTTTTTGTGTTTAATTGTTTTACAAGAAACAAAACTCGTTTTATAAGAAAAAACATAAACCTAACTTGATTTGCAAGTTAATTTTCCTATAAATACAACTCGAAAATCTCTTTTCAAAACACAACTCGAAAAATACATGTTTCGACCCATGCCCATGCGCGTGTACCAAGCACCAAGGCCGTGTCTACTTGAAATTATTTTTTGCAAGTTTTTAACTTGATAAATAATTTATTTAAGAGTTTATTTATGGAAAAAATTCATTTTTTGTGTTTAATTGTTTTACAAGAAACAAAACTCGTTTTATAAGAAAAAACCTAAAGCTAACTTGATTTGCAAGTTAATTTTCCTATAAATACAACTCGAAAATCTCTTTTCAAAACACACAACTCGAAAAATACATGTTTCGACCCATGCCCATGCGCGTGTACCAAGCACCAAGTCCGTGTCTACTTGAAATTATTTTTGCAAGTTTTTAACTTGATAAATAATTTATTTAAGAGTTTTATTTATGGAAAAAATTCTTTTTTTGTGTTTAATTGTTTTACAAGAAACAAAAGTCGTTTTATAAGAAAAAACCTAAACCTAACTTGATTTGCAAGTTAATTTTCCTATAAATACAACTCGAAAATCTCTTTTCAAAACACACAACTCGAAAAATACATGTTTCGACCAATTCCCATGCGCGTGTACCAAGCACCAAGTCCGTGTCTACTTGAAATTATTTTTTGCAAGTTTTTAACTTGATAAATAATTTATTTAAGAGTTTTATTTATGGAAAAAATTCTTTTTTTGTGTTTAATTGTTTTACAAGAAACAAAACTAGTTTTATAAGAAAAAACCTAAACCTAACTTGATTTGCAAGTTAATTTTCCTATAAATACAACTCGAAAATCTCTTTTCAAAACACACAAGCAGCGACCATCTCTAGGTCTACTTTTCTTCATCTTCTTGCTTTTATTTTCGTGCGGCGTTTTACTTCCATCCCCATTGCCGAGTTTAAGAGTGGGTAACTTGTATTTTGCTAATACAAGTTATATCGGGCAGTCTTATCTTGGACACATGTTTCGACCCATGCCCATGCGCGTGTACCAAGCACCAAGTCCGTGTCTACTTGAAATTATTTTTTGCAAGTTTTTAACTTGATAAATAATTTATTTAAGAGTTTTATTTATGGAAAAGATTCCTTTTTTGTGTTTAATTATTTTACAAGAAACAAAACTCGTTTTATAAGAAAAAACCTAAACCTAACTTGATTTGCAAGTTAATTTTCCTATAAATACAACTCGAAAATCTCTTTTCAAAACACACAAGCAGCGACCATCTCTAGGTCTACTTTTCTTCATCTTCTTTCTTTTATTTTCGTGCGGCGTTTTACTTCCATCCCCGTTGCTGAGTTTAAGAGTGGGTAACTTGTATTGTGCTAATACAAGTTATATCGGGCAGTCTTATCCTGGACACATGTTTCGACCCATGCCCATGCGCGTGTACCAAGCACCAAGTCCGTGTCTACTTGAAATTATTTTTTGCAAGTTTTTAACTTGATGAATAATTTCTTTAAGAGTTTTATTTATGGAAAAAATTCCTTTTTTGTGTTTAATTGTTTTACAAGAAACAAAACTCGTTTTATAGAAAAAAACCTAAACCTAACTTGATTTGCAAGTTAATTTTCCTATAAATACAACTCGAAAATTTCTTTTCAAAACACACAAGCAGCGACCATCTCTAGGTCTACTTTTCTTCATCTTCTTGCTTTTATTTTCGTGCGGCGTTTTACTTCCATACCCGTTGCTGAGTTTAAGAGTGGGAAACTTGTATTGTGCTAATACAAGTTATATCGGGCAGTATTATCCTGGACACATGTTTCGACCCATGCCCATGCGCGTGTACCAAGCACCAAGTCCGTGTCTACTTGAAATTATTTTTTGAAAGTTTTTAACTTGATAAATAATTTATTTAAGAGTTTATTTATGGAAAAAATTCCTTGTTTGTGTTTAATTGTTTTACAAGATACAAAACTCGTTTTATAAGAATAAACCTAAACCTAACTTGATTTGCAAGTTAATATTCCCATAAATACAACTCAAAAATCTCTTTTCAAAACACACAAGCAGCGACCATCTCTAGATATACTTTTCTTCATCTTCTTGCTTTTATTTTCGTGCGGAGTTTTACTTCCATCCCCGTTGCCGATTTCAAGAGGGGGTAACTTGTATTGTACTAATACAAGTTATATCGGGCAGTATTATCCTGGACACATGTTTCGACCCATGCGCGTGTACCAAGCACCAAGTCCGTGTCTACTTGAAATTATTTTTTGAAAGTTTTTAACTTGATAAATAATTTATTTAAGAGTTTATTTATGGAAAAAATTCCTTTTTTGTGTTTAATTGTTTTACAAGAAACAAAACTCGTTTTATAAGAAAAAACCTAAACCTAACTTGATTTGCAAGTTAATATTCCCATAAATACAACTCGAAAATCTCTTTTCAAAACACACAAGCAGCGACCATCTCTAGGTCTACTTTTCTTCATCTTCTTGCTTTCATTTTTGTGCGGCGTTTTACATCCATCCCCGTTGCTGAGTTTAAGAGTGGGTAACTTGTATTGTGCTAATACAAGTTATATCGGGCAGTCTTATCCTGGACACATGTTTCGACCCATGCCCATGCACGTTTACCAAGCACCAAGTCCTTGTCTACTTGAAATTATTTTTTGCAAGTTTTTAACTTGATAAATAATTTATTTAAGAGTTTTGTGTATGGAAAAAATTCCTTTTTTGTGTTTAATTGTTTTACGAGAAACAAAACTCGTTTTATAAGAAAAAACCTAAACCTAACTTGATTTGCAAGTTAATTTTCCTATAAATACAACTCGAAAATCTCTTTTCAAAACACACAAGCAGCGACCATCTCTAGGTCTACTTTTCTTCATCTTCTTGCTTTTATTTTCGTGCGGAGTTTTACTTCCATCCCCGTTGCCGATTTCAAGAGGGGGTAACTTGTATTGTACTAATACAAGTTATATCGGGCAGTCTTATCCCGGACACATGTTTCGACCCATGCGCGTGTACCAAGCACCAAGTCCGTGTCTACTTGAAATTATTTTTTGCAAGTTTTTAACTTGATAAATAATTTATTTAAGAGTTTTATTTATGGAAAAAAATTCTTTTTTTGTGTTTAATTTTTTTACAAGAAACAAAACTCGTTTTATAAGAAAAAACCTAAACCTAATTTGATTTCCAAGTTAATTTTCCTATAAATACAACTCGAAAATCTCTTTTCAAAACACACAAGCAGCGACCATCTCTAGGTCTACTTTTCTTCATCTTCTTGCTTTTATTTTCGTGCGGCGTTTTACTTCCATCCCCGTTATTGAGTTTAAGAGTGGGTAACTTGTATTGTGCTAATACAAGTTATATCGGGCAGTCTTATCCTGGACACATGTTTCGACCCATGCCCATGCGCGTGTACCAAGCACCAAGTCCGTGTCTACTTGAAATTATTTTTTGCAAGTTTTTAACTTGATAAACAATTTATTTAGAGTTTTATTCATGGAAAAAATCCCTTTTTTGTGTTTAATTGTTTTACAAGAAACAAAACTCGTTTTATGAGAAAAAACCTAAACCTAACTTGATTTGCAAGTTAATTTTCTTATAAATACAACTCGAAAATCTCTTTTCAAAACACACAAGAAGCGACCATCTCTAGGTCTACTTTTCTTCATCTTCTTGCTTTCATTTTCGTGCGGCGTTTTACTTCTATCCCCGTTGCTGAGTTTAAGAGTGGGTAACTTGTATTGTGCTAATACAAGTTATATCGAGCAGTCTTATCCTGGACACATATTTCGACCCATGCACATGCGCGTGTACCAAGCACCAAGTCCGTGTCTACTTGAAATTATTTTTTGCAAGTTTTTAACTTGATAAATAATTTATTTAAGAGTTTTATTTATGGAAAAAAATTCCTTTTTTGTGTTTAATTGTTTTACAGGAAACAAAACTCTTTTTATAAGAAAAAACCTAAACCTAACTTGATTTGCAAGTTAATTTTCCTATAAATACAACTCGAAAATCTCTTTTCAAAACACACAAGCAGCGACCATCTCTAGGTCTACTTTTCTTCTAGCTTTTATTTTCGTGCGGCGTTTTACTTCCATCCCCTTTGCTGAGTTTAAGAGTGGGTAACTTGTATTGTGCTAATACAAGTTATATCGGGCAGTCTTATCCTGGACACATGTTTCGACCCATGCCCATGCGCGTGTACCAAGCACCAAGGCCGTGTCTACTTGAAATTATTTTTTGCAAGTTTTTAACTTGATAAATAATTTATTTAAGAGTTTTATTTATGGAAAAAATCCTTTTTTGTGTTTAATTGTTTTACAAGAAATAAAACTCGTTTTATAATAAAAAACATAACCTAACTTGATTTGCAAGTTAATTTTCCTATAAATACAACTCGAAAATCTCTTTTAAAAACACACAAGCAGCGACCATCTCTAGGTCTACTTTTCTTCATCTTCTTGCTTTTATTTTCGTGCGGCGTTTTACTTCCATACCCGTTGGTGAGTTTAAGAGTGGGTATTGTGCTAATACAAGTTTTATCGGGAAGTCTTATCCTGGACATATGTTTCGACCCATGCCCATGCGCGTGTACCAATCACCAAGTCCGTGTCTACTTGAAATTATTTTTTGCAAGTTTTTAACTTGATAAATAATTTATTTAAGAGTTTTATTTATGGAAAAAAATCCTTTTTTGTGTTAAACAAAACTCGTTTTATAAGAAAAAACCTAAACCTAACTTGATTTTCAAGTTAATTTTCCTATAAATACAACTCGAAAATCTCTTTTCAAAACACACAAGCAGCGACCATCTCTAGGTCTACTTTTCTTCATCTTCTTGCTTTTATTTTCGTGCGGCGTTTTACTTCCATCCCCGTTATTGAGTTTAAGAGTGGGTAACTTGTATTGTGCTAATACAAGTTATATCGGGCAGTCTTATCCTGGACACATGTTTCGACCCATGCCCATGCGCGTGTACCAAGCACCAAGTCCGTGTCTACTTGAAATTATTTTTTGCAAGTTTTTAACTTGATAAATAATTTATTTAAGAGTTTTATTTATGTAAAAAAAGAATTCCTTTTTCGTGTTTAATTATTTTACAAGAAACAAAACTCGTTTTATAAGAAAAAACCTAAACCTAACTTGATTTGCAAGTTAATTTTCCTATAAATACAACTCGAAAATCTCTTTTCAAAACACACAAGCAGCGACCATCTCTAGGTCTACTTTTCTTAATCTTCTTGCTTTTATTTTCGTGCGGCGTTTTACTTCCATCCTCGTTGCTGAGTTTAAGAGTGGGTAACTTGTATTGTGCTAATACAAGTTATATCGGGCAGTCTTTCCTGGACACATGTTTCGACCCATGTCCATGCGCGTGTACCAAGCACCAAGTTCGTGTCTACTTGAAATTATTTTTTGCAAGTTTTTAACTTGATAAATAATTTATTTAAGAGTTTTATTTATGGAAAAAATTCCTTTTTTGTGTTTAATTGTTTTACAAGAAACAAAACTCGTGTTATAAGAAAAAACATAAACCTAACTTGATTTGCAAGTTAATTTTCCTATAAATACAACTCTAAAATCTCTTTTCAAAACACACAAGCAGCGACCATCTGTAGGTCTACTTTTCTTCATCTTCTTGCTTTTATTTTCGTGCGGCGTTTTACTTCCATCCCCGTTGCTGAGTTTAATAGTGGGTAACTTGTATTGTTCTAATACAAGTTATATCGGGCAGTCTTATCCTGGACACATGTTTCGACCCATGCCCATGCGCGTGTACCAAGCACCAAGTCCGTGTCTACTTGAAATTATTTTTTGCAAGTTTTTAACTTGATAAATAATTTATTTAGAGTTTTATTCATGGAAAAAATCCCTTTTTTGTGTTTAATTGTTTTACAAGAAACAAAACTCGTTTTATGAGAAAAAACCTAAACCTAACTTGATTTGCAAGTTAATTTTCCTATAAATACAACTCGAAAATCTCTTTTCAAAACACACAAGAAGCGACCATCTCTAGGTCTACTTTTCTTCATCTTCTTGCTTTCATTTTCGTGCGGCGTTTTACTTCTATCCCCGTTGCTGAGTTTAAGAGTGGGTAACTTGTATTGTGCTAATACAAGTTATATCGAGCAGTCTTATCCTGGACACATGTTTCGACCCATGCCCATGCGCGTGTACCAAGCACCAAGGCCGTGTCTACTTGAAATTATTTTTTGCAAGTTTTTAACTAGATAAATAATTTATTTAAGAGTTTTATTTATGGAAAAATTCCTTTTTTGTGTTTAATTGTTTTACAAGAAATAAAACTCGTTTTATAATAAAAAACATAACCTAACTTGATTTGCAAGTTAATTTTCCTATAAATACAACTCGAAAATCTCTTTTCAAAACACACAAGCAGCGACCATCTCTAGGTCTACTTTTCTTCATCTTCTAGCTTTTATTTTCGTGCGGCGTTTTACTTCCATCCCCTTTGCTGAGTTTAAGAGTGGGTAACTTGTATTGTGCTAATACAAGTTATATCGGGCAGTCTTATCTTGGACACATGTTTCGACCCATGCCCATGCGCGTGTACCAAGCACCAAGTCCGTGTCTACTTGAAATTATTTTTTGCAAGTTTTTAACTTGATAAATAATTTATTTAAGAGTTTTATTTATGGAAAAAATTCCATTTTTGTGTTTAATTATTTTACAAGAAACAAAACTCGTTTTATAAGAAAAAACCTAAACCTAACTTGATTTGCAAGTTAATTTTCCTATAAATACAACTCGAAAATCTCTTTTCAAAACACACAAGCAGCGACCATCTCTAGGTCTACTTTTCTTCATCTTCTTGCTTTTATTTTCGTGCGGCGTTTTACTTCCATCCCCGTTGCTGAGTTTAAGAGTGGGTAACTTGTATTGTGCTAATACAAGTTATATCGGGCAGTCTTATCCTGGACACATGTTTCGACCCATGCCCATGCGCGTGTACCAAGCACCAAGTCCGTGTCTACTTGAAATTATTTTTTTGCAAATTTTAACTTGATAAATAATTTATTTAAGAGTTTTATTTATGGAAAAAATTCTTTTTTTGTGTTTAATTGTTTTACAAGAAAAAAAACTCGTTTTATAAGAAAAAGCCTAAACCTAACTTGATTTGCAAGTTAATTTTCCTATAAATACAACTCGAAAATCTCTTTTCAAAACACACAAGCAGCGACCATCTGTAGGTCTACTTTTCTTCATCTTCTTGCTTTTATTTTCGTGCGGCGTTTTACTTCCATCCCCGTTGCTGAGTTTAAGAGTGGGTAACTTGTATTGTGCTAATACAAGTTATATCGGGCAGTCTTATCCTGGACACATGTTTCGACCCATGCCCATGCGCGTGTACCAAGCACCAAGTCCGTGTCTACTTGAAATTATTTTTTGCAAGTTTTTAACTTGATAAATAATTTATTTAGAGTTTTATTCATGGAAAAAATCTCTTTTTTGTGTTTAATTGTTTTACAAGAAACAAAACTCGTTTTATGAGAAAAAACCTAAACCTAACTTGATTTGCAAGTTAATTTTCCTATAAATACAACTCGAAAATCTCTTTTCAAAACACACAAGAAGCGACCAT
>NC_039361.1:110911614-110920307 GCF_003573695.1 Papaver somniferum | reverse complement strand
TTGATTTGCAAGTTAATTTTCCTATAAATACAACTCGAAAATCTCTTTTCAAAACACACAAGCAGCGACCATCTCTAGGGCTACTTTTCTTCATCTTCTTGCTTTCATTTTTGTGCGGCGTTTTACTTCCATCCCCGTTGCTGAGTTTAAGAGTGGGTAACTTGTATTGTGCTAATACAAGTTATATCGGGCAGTCTTATCCTGGACACATGTTTCGACCCATGCCCATGCGCGTGTACCAAGCACCAAGTCCGTGTCTACTTGAAATTATTTTTTGCAAGTTTTTAACTTGACAAATAATTTATTTAAGAGTTTTATTTATGGAAAAAATTCCTTTTTTGTGTTTAATTGTTTTACAAGAAACAAAACTCGTTTTATAAGAAAAAACCTTAACCTAAATTGATTTGCAAGTTAATTTTCCTATAAATACAACTCGAAAATCTCTTTTCAAAACCCACAAGCAGCGACCATCTCTAGGTCTACTTTTCTTCATCTTCTTGCTTTTATTTTCGTGCGGCGTTTTACTTCCATCCCCGTTGCTGAGTTTAAGAGTGGGTAACTTGTATTGTGCTAATACAAGTTATATCGGGCAGTCTTATCCTGGACACATGTTTCGACCCATGCCCATGCGCGTGTACCAAGCACCAAGTCCGTGTCTACTTGAAATTATTTTTTGCAAGTTTTTAACTTGATAAATAATTTATTTAGAGTTTTATTCATGGAAAAAATCTCTTTTTTGTGTTTAATTGTTTTACAAGAAACAAAACTCGTTTTATGAGAAAAAACCTAAACCTAACTTGATTTGCAAGTTAATTTTCCTATAAATACAACTCGAAAATCTCTTTTCAAAACACACAAGAAGCGACCATTTCTAGGTCTACTTTTCTTCATCTTCTTGCTTTCATTTTCGTGCGGCGTTTTACTTCTATCCCCGTTGCTGAGTTTAAGAGTGGGTAACTTGTATTGTGCTAATACAAGTTATATCGAGCAGTCTTATCCTGGACACATATTTCGACCCATGCACATGCGCGTGTACCAAGCACCAAGTCCGTGTCTACTTGAAATTATTTTTTGCAAGTTTTTAACTTGATAAATAATTTATTTAAGAGTTTTATTTATGGAAAAAAATTCCTTTTTTGTGTTTAATTGTTTTACAAGTAACAAAACTCTTTTTATAAGAAAAAACCTAAACCTAACTTGATTTGCAAGTTAATTTTCCTATAAATACAACTCGAAAATCTCTTTTCAAAACACACAAGCAGCGACCATCTCTAGGTCTACTTTTCTTCATCTTCTAGCTTTTATTTTCGTGCGGCGTTTTACTTCCATCCCCTTTGCTGAGTTTAAGAGTGGGTAACTTGTATTGTGCTAATACAAGTTATATCGGGCAGTCTTATCCTGGACACATGTTTCGACCCATGCCCATGCGCGTGTACCAAGCACCAAGGCCGTGTCTACTTGAAATTATTTTTTGCAAGTTTTTAACTTGATAAATAATTTATTTAAGAGTTTTATTTATGGAAAAATTCCTTTTTTGTGTTTAATTGTTTTACAAGAAACAAAACTCGTTTTATAAGAAAAAACCTAAACCTAACTTGATTTGCAAGTTAATTTTCCTATAAATACAACTCGAAAATCTCTTTTAAAAACACACAAGCAGCGACCATCTCTAGGTCTACTTTTCTTCATCTTCTTGATTTTATTTTCGTGCGGCGTTTTACTTCCATACCCGTTGGTGAGTTTAAGAGTGGGTATTGTGCTAATACAAGTTTTATCGGGCAGTCTTATCCTGGACATATGTTTCGACCCATGCCCATGCGCGTGTACCAATCACCAAGTCCGTGTCTACTTGAAATTATTTTTTGCAAGTTTTTAACTTGATAAATAATTTATTTAAGAGTTTTATTTATGGAATAAAATCCTTTTTTGTGTTTAATTGTTTTACAAGAAACAAAACTCGTTTTATAAGAAAAAACCTAAACCTAACTTGATTTGCAAGTTAATTTTCCTATAAATACAACTCTAAAATCTCTTTTCAAAACACACAGGCAGCGACCATCTCTAGGTCTACTTTTCTTCATCTTCTTGCTTTCATTTTTGTGCGGCATTTTACTTCCATCCCCGTTGCCGATTTCAAGAGTGGGTAACTTGTATTGTGCTAATACAAGTTATATCGGGCAGTCTTATCCTGGACACATGTTTCGACCCATGCCCATGCGCGTGTACCAAGCACCAAGTTCGTGTCTACTTGAAATTATTTTTTGCAAGTTTTTAACTTGATAAATAATTTATTTAAAAGTTTTATTTATGGAAAAAATTCCTTTTTTGTGTTTAATTGTTTTACAAGAAACAAAACTCGTTTTATTAGAAAAAACTTAAACCTAACTTGATTTGCAAGTTAATTTTCCTATAAATACAACTCGAAAATCTCTTTTCAAAACACACAAGCAGCGACCATCTCTAGGGCTACTTTTCTTCATCTTCTTGCTTTCATTTTTGTGCGGCGTTTTACTTCCATCCCCGTTGCTGAGTTTAAGAGTGGGTAACTTGTATTGTGCTAATACAAGTTATATCGGGCAGTCTTATCCTGGACACATGTTTCGACCCATGCCCATGCGCGTGTACCAAGCACCAAGTCCGTGTCTACTTGAAATTATTTTTTGCAAGTTTTTAACTTGATAAATAATTTATTTAAGAGTTTTATTTATGGAAAAAAAAAATTCCTTTATCGTGTTTAATTGTTTTACAAGAAACAAAACTCGTTTTATAAGAAAAAACCTAAACCTAACTTGATTTGCAAGTTAATTTTCCTATAAATACAACTCTAAAATATCTTTTCAAAACACACAGGCAACGACCATCTCTAGGTCTACTTTTCTTCATCTTCTTGCTTTCATTTTTGTGCGGCGTTTTACTTCCATCCCCGTTGCCGATTTCAAGACTGGGTAACTTGTATTGTGCTAATACAAGTTATATCGGGCAGTCTTATCCTGGACACATGTTTCGACCCATGCCCATGCGCGTGTACCAAGCACCAAGTCCGTGTCTACTTGAAATTATTTTTTGAAAGTTTTTAACTTGATAAATAATTTATTTAAGAGTTTTATTTATGGAAAAAATTCCTTTTTTGTGTTTAATTATTTTACAAGAAACAAAACTCGTTTTATAAGAAAAAACCTAAACCTAACTTGATTTGCAAGTTAATTTTCCTATAAATACAACTCGAAGATCTCTTTTCAAAACACACAAGCAGCGACCATCTCTAGGTCTACTTTTCTTCATCTTCTTGCTTTTATTTTCGTGCGGCGTTTTACTTCCATCCCCGTTGCTGAGTTTAAGAGTGGGTAACTTGTATTGTGCTAATACAAGTTATATCGGGCAGTCTTATCCGGGACACATGTTTCGACCCATGCCCATGCGCGTGTACCAAGCACCAAGTCCGTGTCTACTTGAAATTATTTTTTGCAAATTTTAACTTGATAAATAATTTATTTAAGAGTTTTATTTATGGAAAAAATTCTTTTTTTGTGTTTAATTGTTTTACAAGAAACAAAACTAGTTTTATAAGAAAAAACCTAAACTTAACTTGATTTGCAAGTTAATTTTCCTATAAATACAACTCGAAAATCTCTTTTAAAAACACACAAGCAGCGACCATCTCTAGGTCTACTTTTCTTCATCTTCTTGCTTTTATTTTCGTGCGGCATTTTACTTCCATACCCGTTGGTGAGTTTAGGAGTGGGTATTGTGCTAATACAAGTTATATCGGGCAGTGTTATCCTGGACACATGTTTCGACCCATGCCCATGCGCGTGTACCAAGCACCAAGTCCGTGTCTACTTGAAATTATTTTTTGCAAGTTTTTAACTTGATAAATAATTTATTTAAGAGTTTTATTTATGGAAAAATTTCTTTTTTGTGTTTAATTGTTTTACAAGAAATAAAACTCGTTTTATAATAAAAAACATAACCTAACTTGATTTGCAAGTTAATTTTCCTATAAATACAACTCGAAAATCTCTTTTAAAAACACACAAGCAGCGACCATCTCTAAGTCTACTTTTCTTCATCTTCTTGCTTTTATTTTCGTGCGGCGTTTTACTTCCATACCCGTTGGTGAGTTTAAGAGTGGGTATTGTGCTAATACAAGTTTTATCGGGAAGTCTTATCCTGGACATATGTTTCGACCCATGCCCATGCGCGTGTACCAATCACCAAGTCCGTGTCTACTTGAAATTATTTTTTGCAAGTTTTTAACTTGATAAATAATTTATTTAAGAGTTTTATTTATGGAAAAAAATCCTTTTTTGTGTTTAATTGTTTTACAAGAAACAAAACTCGTTTTATAAGAAAAAACCTAAACCTAACTTGATTTGCAAGTTAATTTTCCTATAAATACAACTCTAAAATCTCTTTTCAAAACACACAGGCAGCGACCATCTCTAGGTCTACTTTTCTTAATCTTCTTGCTTTCATTTTTGTGCGGCGTTTTACTTCCATCCCCGTTGCCGATTTCAAGAGTGGGTAACTTGTATTGTGCTAATACAAGTTATATCGGGCAGTCTTATCCTGGACACATGTTTCGACTTATGCCCATGCGCGTGTACCAAGCACCAAGTTCGTGTCTACTTGAAATTATTTTTTGCAAGTTTTTAACTTGATAAATAATTTATTTAAAAGTTTTATTTATGGAAAAAATTCCTTTTTTGTGTTTAATTGTTTTACAAGAAACAAAACTCGTTTTATAAGAAAAAACCTAAACCTAACTTGATTTGCAAGTTAATTTTCCTATAAATACAACTCGAAAATCTCTTTTCAAAACACACAAGCAGCGACCATCTCTAGGTCTACTTTTCTTCATCTTCTTGCTTTTATTTTCGTGCGGCGTTTTACTTCCATCCCCGTTG
This sequence comes from Papaver somniferum, assembly GCF_003573695.1. Classification (NCBI taxonomy): domain Eukaryota; kingdom Viridiplantae; phylum Streptophyta; class Magnoliopsida; order Ranunculales; family Papaveraceae; genus Papaver; species Papaver somniferum. The sequence continues at coordinate 110,915,400 of NC_039361.1, read as the reverse complement.
CTGAGTTTAAGAGTGGGTAACTTGTATTGTGCTAATACAAGTTATATCGGGCAGTCTTATCCTGGACACATGTTTCGACCCATGCCCATGCGCGTGTACCAAGCACCAAGTCCGTGTCTACTTGAAATTATTTTTTGCAAATTTTAACTTGATAAATAATTTATTTAAGAGTTTTATTTATGGAAAAAATTCTTTTTTTGTGTTTAATTGTTTTACAAGAAACAAAACTAGTTTTATAAGAAAAAACCTAAACCTAACTTGATTTGCAAGTTAATTTTCCTATAAATACAACTCGAAAATCTCTTTTCAAAACACACAAGCAGCGACCATCTCTAGGTCTACTTTTCTTCATCTTCTTGCTTTTATTTTCGTGCGGCGTTTTACTTCCATCCCCATTGCCGAGTTTAAGAGTGGGTAACTTGTATTTTGCTAATACAAGTTATATCGGGCAGTCTTATCTTGGACACATGTTTCGACCCATGCCCATGCGCGTGTACCAAGCACCAAGTCCGTGTCTACTTGAAATTATTTTTTGCAAGTTTTTAACTTGATAAATAATTTATTTAAGAGTTTTATTTATGGAAAAGATTCATTTTTTGTGTTTAATTATTTTACAAGAAACAAAACTCGTTTTATAAGAAAAAACCTAAACCTAACTTGATTTGCAAGTTAATTTTCATATAAATACAACTCGAAAATCTCTTTTCAAAACACACAAGCAGCGACCATCTCTAGGTCTACTTTTCTTCATCTTCTTGCTTTTATTTTCGTGCGGCGTTTTACTTCCATCCCCGTTATTGAGTTTAAGAGTGGGTAACTTGTATTGTGCTAATACAAGTTATATCGGGCAGTCTTATCCTGGACACATGTTTCGACCCATGCCCATGCGCGTGTACCAAGCACCAAGTCCGTGTCTACTTGAAATTATTTTTTGCAAGTTTTTAACTTGATAAATAATTTATTTAAGAGTTTTATTTATGGAAAAAATTTCCTTTTTTGTGTTTAATTGTTTTACAAGAAACAAAACTCGTTTTATAAGAAAAAACCTTAACCTAACTTGATTTGCAAGTTAATTTTCCTATAAATACAACTCGAAAATCTCTTTTCAAAACACACAACCAGCGACCATCTCTAGGTCTACTTTTCTTCATCTTCTTACTTTTATTTTCGTGCGGCGTTTTACTTCCATCCCCGTTGCTGAGTTTAAGAGTGGATAACTTGTATGGTGCTAATACAAGTTATATCGGGCAGTCTTATCCTGGACACATGTTTCGACCCATGCCCATGCGCGTGTACCAAGCACCAAGTCCGTGTCTACTTGAAATTATTTTTTGCAAGTTTTTAACTTGATAAATAATTTATTTAAGAGTTTTATTTATGGAAAAAATTCCTTTTTTGTGTTTAATTGTTTTACAAGAAACAAAACTCGTTTTATAAGAAAAAACCTAAACCTAACTTGATTTGCAAGTTAATTTTCCTATAAATACAACTCGAAAATCTATTTTCAAAACACATAAGCAGCGACCATTTCTAGGCCTACTTTTCTTCATCTTCTTGCTTTTATTTTCGTGCGGAGTTTTACTTCCATCCCCGTTGCTGAGTTTAAGAGTGGGTAATTTGTATGGTGCTAATACAAGTTATAACGGGCAGTCTTATCCTGGACACATGTTTCTACCCATGCGCGTGTACCAAGCACCAAGTCCGTGTCTACTTGAAAATATTTTTTGCAAGTTTTTAACTTGATAAATAATTTATTTAAGAGTTTTATTTATGGAAAAAATTCCTTTTTTGTGTTTAATTGTTTTACAAGAAACAAAACTCGTTTTATAAGAAAAAACCTAAACCTAACTTGATTTGCAAGCTAATTTTCCAATAAATACAACTCGAAAATCTCTTTTCAAAACACACAACTCGAAAAATACATGTTTCGACCCATGCCCATGCGCGTGTACCAAGCACCAAGTCCGTGTCTACTTGAAATTATTTTTTGCAAGTTTTTAACTTGATAAATAATTTATTTAAGAGTTTTATTTATGAAAAAAATTCATTTTTTGTGTTTAATTGTTTTACAAGAAACAAAACTCGTTTTATAAGAAAAATACATGTTCCGACCCATGCCCATGCGCGTGTACCAAGCAATAAGTCCGTGTCTACTTGAAATTATTTACAAATGCCCATGCGCGTGTACCAAGCACCAAGTCCGTGTCTACTTGAAATTATTTTTTGCAAGTTTTTAACTTGATAAATAATTTATTTAAGAGTTTTATTTATGGAAAAAATTCATTTTTTGTGTTTAATTGTTTTACAAGAAAAAAAACTCGTTTTATAAGAAAAATACATGTTTCGACCCATGCCCATGCGCGTGTACCAAGCACCAAGTCCGTGTCTACTTGAAATTATTTTTTGCAAGTTTTTAACTTGATAAATAATTTATTTAAGAGTTTTATTTATGGAAAAAATTCCTTTTTTGTGTTTAATTGTTTTACAAGAAACAGAACTCGTTTTATAAGAAAAAACCTAAACCTAACTTGATTTGCAAGTTAATTTTCCTATAAATACAACTCGAAAATCTCTTTTCAAAACACACAACTCGAAAAATACATGTTTCGACCCATGCCCATGCGCGTGTACCAAGCACCAAGTCCGTGTCTACTTGAAATTATTTTTTTCAAGTTTTTAACTTGATAAATAATTTATTTATGGAAAAAATTCGTTTTTTGTGTTTAATTGTTTTACAAGAAACAAAACTCGTTTTATAAGAAAAAACATAAACTTAACTTGATTTGCAAGTTAATTTTCCTATAAATACAACTCGAAAAGTTCTTTTCAAAACACACGACTCGAAAAATACATGTTTCGACCCATGCCATGCGCGTGTACCAAGCACCAAGTCCGTGTCTACTTCAAATTATTTTTTGCAAGTTTTTTACTTGATAAATAATTTATTTAAAAGTTGTATTTATGGAAAAAATTCCTTTTTTGTGTTTAATTGTTTTACAAGAAAGAAAACTCGTTTTATAAGAAAAAACCTAAACCTAACTTGATTTGCAAGTTAATTTTCCTATAAACAACTCGAAAATCTCTTTTCAAAACACACAACTCGTAAAATACATGTTTCGACCCATGCCCATGCGCGTGTACCAAGCACCTTGTCCGTGTCTACTTGAAATTATTTTCTGCAAGTTTTTAACTTGATAAATAATTTATTTAAGAGTTTTATTTATGGAAAAATTCCTTTTTTGTGTTTAATTGTTTTACAAGAAACAAATCTTGTTTTATAAGAAAAAACCTAAACTTATCTTGATTTGCAAGTTAATTTTCCTATAAATACAACTAAAAAATCTCTTTTCAAAACACACAACTCGAAAAATACATGTTTCGACCCATGCCCAGGCGCGTGTACCAAGTACCAAGTCTGTGTCTACTTGAAATTATTTTTTGCAAGTTTTTAACTTGATAAATAATTTATTTATGAGTTTTATTTGTGGAAAAAATCCCTTTTTTGTTTTTAATTGTTTTACAAGAAACAAAACTCGTTTTATAAGAAAAAACCTAACCCTAACTTGATTTGCAAGTTAATTTTCCTATAAATACAACTCGAAAATCTCTTTTCAAAACACACAACTCGAAAAATACATGTTTTGACCCATGCCCATGCGCGTGTACCAAGCACCAAGTCCGTGTCTACTTGAAATTATTTTTTGCAAGTTTTTTACTTGATAAATAATTTATTTAAAAGTTTTATTTATGGAAAAAATTCCTTTTTTGTGTTTAATTGTTTTACAA
>NC_039361.1:110911359-110911604 GCF_003573695.1 Papaver somniferum | reverse complement strand
GTTAATTTTCCTATAAATACAACTCGAAAATCTCTTTTCAAAACACACAACTCGGAAAATACATGTTTCGACCCCTGCCCATGCGCGTGTACCAAGCACCGAGTCCGTGTCTACTTGAAATTATTTTCTGCAAGTTTTTAACTTGATAAATAATTTATTTATGAGTTTTATTTATTGAAAAAATTCGTTTTTTGTTTTTAATTGTTTTACAAGAAACAAAACTCGTTTTATAAGAAAAAACCTAA
>NC_039361.1:110901119-110911349 GCF_003573695.1 Papaver somniferum | reverse complement strand
GCGCGTGTACCAAGTACCAAGTCTGTGTCTACTTGAAATTATTTTTTGCAAGTTTTTAACTTGATAAATAATTTATTTATGAGTTTTATTTGTGGAAAAAATCCCTTTTTTGTTTTTAATTGTTTTACAAGAAACAAAACTCGTTTTATAAGAAAAAACCTAACCCTAACTTGATTTGCAAGTTAATTTTCCTATAAATACAACTCGAAAATCTCTTTTCAAAACACACAACTCGAAAAATACATGTTTTGACCCATGCCCATGCGCGTGTACCAAGCACCAAGTCCGTGTCTACTTGAAATTATTTTTTGCAAGTTTTTTACTTGATAAATAATTTATTTAAAAGTTTTATTTATGGAAAAAATTCCTTTTTTGTGTTTAATTGTTTTACAACAAAACAAAACTCGTTTTATAAGAAAAAAAACCTAAACCTAACTTGATTTGCAAGTTAATTTTCCTATAAATACAACTCGAAAATCTCTTTTCAAAACACACAACTCGGAAAATACATGTTTCGACCCCTGCCCATGCGCGTGTACCAAGCACCGAGTCCGTGTCTACTTGAAATTATTTTCTGCAAGTTTTTAACTTGATAAATAATTTATTTATGAGTTTTATTTATTGAAAAAATTCGTTTTTTGTTTTTAATTGTTTTACAAGAAACAAAACTCGTTTTATAAGAAAAAACCTAAACCTAACTTGATTTGCAAGTTAATTTTCCTATAAATACAACTCGAAAATCTCTTTTCAAAACACACAACTCGAAAAATACATGTTGCGACCCATGCCCATGCGCGTGTACCAAGCACCAAGTCGGTGTATACTTGAAATTATTTTTTGCAAGTTTTTTACTTGATAAATAATTTATTTAAAAGTTTTATTTATGGAAAAAATTCCTTTTTTGTGTTTAATTGTTTTACAAGAAACAAAACTCGTTTTATAAGAAAAAACCTAACCTAACTTGATTTGCAAGTTAATTTTCCTATAAATACAACTCGAAAATCTCTTTTCAAAACACACAACTCGGAAAATACATGTTTCGACCCCTGCCCATGCGCGTGTACCAAGCACCAAGTCCGTGTCTACTTGAAATTATTTTTTGCAAGTTTTTAACTTGATAAATAATTTATTTAAGAGTTTTATTTATGTAAAAAATTCCTTTTTTGTGTTTAATTGTTTTACAAGAAACAAAACTGGTTTTATAAGAAAAAACCTAAACCTAACTTGATTTGCAAGTTAATTTTCCTATAAATACAACTCGAAAATCTCTTTTCAAAACACACAACTCGAAAAATACATGTTTCGACCCATGCCCATGCGCGTGTACCAAGCACCAAGTCGGTGTATACTTGAAATTATTTTTTGCAAGTTTTTAACTTGATAAATAATTTATTTAAGAGTTTTATTTATGTAAAAAATTCCTTTTTTCTGTTTAATTGTTTTACAAGAAGCAAAACTCGTTTCATAAGAAAAAACCTAAACTTAACTTGATTTGCAAGTTAATTTTCCTATAAATACAACTCGAAAATCTCTTTTCAAAACACACAACTCGAAAAATACATGTTTCGACCCATGCCCATGCGCGTGTACCAAGTACCAAGTCTGTGTCTACTTGAAATTATTTTTTGCAAGTTTTTAACTTGATAAATAATTTATTTATGAGTTTTATTTGTGGAAAAAATCCCTTTTTTGTTTTTAATTGTTTTACAAGAAACAAAACTCGTTTTATAAGAAAAAACCTAACCCTAACTTGATTTGCAAGTTAATTTTCCTATAAATACAACTCGAAAATCTCTTTTCAAAACACACAACTCGAAAAATACATGTTTTGACCCATGCCCATGCGCGTGTACCAAGCACCAAGTCCGTGTCTACTTGAAATTATTTTTTGCAAGTTTTTTACTTGATAAATAATTTATTTAAAAGTTTTATTTATGGAAAAAATTCCTTTTTTGTGTTTAATTGTTTTACAAGAAACAAAACTCATTTTATAAGAAAAAACCTAACCTAACTTGATTTGCAAGTTAATTTTCCTATAAATACAACTCGAAAATCTCTTTTCAAAACACACAACTCGGAAAATACATGTTTCGACCCCTGCCCATGCGCGTGTACCAAGCACCAAGTCCGTGTCTACTTGAAATTATTTTTTGCAAGTTTTTAACTTGATAAATAATTTATTTAAGAGTTTTATTTATGTAAAAAATTCCTTTTTTGTGTTTAATTGTTTTACAAGAAACAAAACTGGTTTTATAAGAAAAAACCTAAACCTAACTTGATTTGCAAGTTAATTTTCCTATAAATACAACTCGAAAATCTCTTTTCAAAACACACAACTCGAAAAATACATGTTGCGACCCATGCCCATGCGCGTGTACCAAGCACCAAGTCCGTGTCTACTTGAAATTATTTTTTGCAAGTTTTTTACTTGATAAATAATTTATTTAAGACTTTTATTTATAGAAAAAAATTTCCTTTTTTTGTGTTTAATTGTTTTACAAGAAACAAAACTCGTTTTATAAGAAAAACCTAAACCTAACTTGATTTGCAAGTTAATTTTCCTGTAAATACGACTCGAAAATCTCTTTTCAAAACAAACAACTCGAAAAATACATGTTTCGACCCATGCCCATGCGCGTGTACCAAGCACCAAGTCCGTGTCTACTTGAAATTATTTTTTGCAAGTTTTTAACTTGATAAATAATTTATTTAAGAGTTTTATTTATGGAAAAAATTCCTTTTTTTGTGTTTAATTGTTTTAAAAGAAACAAAACTCGTTTTATAAGAAAAAACCTAAACCTAACTTGATTTGCAAGTTAATTTTCCTATAAATACAACTCGAAAATCTCTTTTCAAAACACACAAGCAGCGACCATCTCTAGGTCTACTTTTCTTCATCTTCTTGCTTTTATTTCCGTGCGACGTTTTACTTCCATCCCCGTTGCTGAGTTTAAGAGTGGGTAACTTGTATTGTGCTAATACAAGTTATATCGGGCAGTCTTATCCTGGACACATCTTCGCACGTTGGGGTTTAGCATTATTTTAGAGTATACCCGCGAACTAATGTGTTAATGGGTGGGGCGAAAAATACATGTTTCGACCCATGCCCATTCCCGTGTACCAAGCACCAAGTCCGTGTCTACTTGAAATTATTTTTTGCAAGTTTTTAACTTGATAAATAATTTATTTAAGAGTTTTATTTATGGAAAAAATTCCTAATTTTGTGTTTAATTGTTTTACAAGAAACAAAACTCGTTTTATTAGAAAAAACCTAAACCTAACTTGATTTGCAAGTTAATTTTCCTATAAATACAACTCGAAAATCTCTTTTCAAAACACACAAGCAGCGACCATCTCTAGGTCTACTTTTCTTCATCTTCTTGCTTTTATTTTCGTGCGGCGTTTTACTTCCATCCCCGTTGGTGAGTTTAAGAGTGGGTATTGTGCTAATACAAGTTATATCGGGCAGTCTTATCCTGGACACATGTTTCGACCCATGCCCATGCGCGTGTACCAATCACCAAGTCCGTGTCTACTTGAAATTATTTTTTGCAAGTTTTTAACTTGATAAATAATTTATTTAAGAGTTTTATTTATGGAAAAAATTCCTTTTTTGTGTTTAATTGTTTTACAAGAAACAAAACTCGTTTTATAAGAAAAAACCTAAACCTAACTTGATTTGCAAGTTAATTTTCCTATAAATACAACTCGAAAATCTCTTTTCAAAACACACAAGCAGCGACCATCTCTAGGTTTACTTTTCTTCATCTTCTTGCTTTTATTTTCGTGCGGCGTTTTACTTCCATCCCCGTTGCTGAGTTTAAGAGTGGGTAACTTGTATTGTGCTAATACAAATTATATCGGGCAGTCTTATCCTTGACACATGTTTCGACCCATGCCCATGCGCGTGTACCAAGCACCAAGTCCGTGTCTACTTGAAATTTTTTTTTGCAAGTTTTTAACTTGATAAATAATTTATTTAAGAGTTTTAATTATGGAAAAAATTCCTTTTTTGTGTTCAATTGTTTTACAAGAAACAAAACTCGTTTTATAAGAAAAAACCTAAACCTAACTTGATTTGCAAGTTAATTTTCCTATAAATACAACTCGAAAATCTCTTTTCAAAACACACAAGCAGCGACCATCTCTAGGTCTACTTTTCTTCAACTCGAAAAATACATGTTTCGACCCATGCCCATGCGCGTGTACCAAGCACCAAGTCCATGTCTACTTGAAATTATTTTTTGCAAGTTTTTAACTTGATAAATAATTTATTTAAGAGTTTTATTTATGGAAAAATTCCTTTTTTGTGTTTAATTGTTTTACAAGAAACAAAACTCGTTTTATAAGAAAAACCTAAACCTAACTTGATTTGCAAGTTAATTTTCCTATAAATACAACTCGAAAATCTCTTTTCAAAACACACAAACCGAAAAATACATGTTTCGACCCATGCCCATGCGCGTGTACCAAGCACCAAGTCGGTGTATACTTGAAATTATTTTTTGCAAGTTTTTAACTTGATAAATAATTTATTTAAGAGTTTTATTTATGTAAAAAATTCCTTTTTTCTGTTTAATTGTTTTACAAGAAGCAAAACTCGTTTCATAAGAAAAAACCTAAACCTAACTTGATCTGCAAGTTAATTTTCCTATAAATACAACTCGAAAATCTCTTTTCAAAACACACAACTCGAAAAATAAATGTTTCGACCCATGCCCATGCGCGTGTACCAAGCACCAAGTCCGTGTCTACTTGAAATTATTTTTTACAAGTTTTTAACTTGATAAATAATTTATTTAAGAGTTTTATTTATGTAAAAAATTCCTTTTTTGTGTTTAATTGTTTTACAAGAAACAAAACTGGTTTTATAAGAAAAAACCTAAACCTAACTTGATTTGCAAGTTAATTTTCCTATAAATACAACTCGAAAATCTCTTTTCAAAACACACAACTCGAAAAATACATGTTGCGACCCATGCCCATGCGCGTGTACCAAGCACCAAGTCGGTGTATACTTGAAATTATTTTTTGCAAGTTTTTAACTTGATAAATAATTTATTTAAGAGTTTTATTTATGTAAAAAATTCCTTTTTTCTGTTTAATTGTTTTACAAGAAGCAAAACTCGTTTCATAAGAAAAAACCTAAACCTAACTTGATCTGCAAGTTAATTTTCCTATAAATACAACTCGAAAATCTCTTTTCAAAACACACAACTCGAAAAATAAATGTTTCGACCCATGCCCATGCGCGTGTACCAAGCACCAAGTCCGTGTCTACTTGAAATTATTTTCTGCAAGTTTTTAACTTGATAAATAATTTATTTAAGAGTTTTATTTATGGAAAAAATTCCTTTTTTGTGTTTAATTGTTTTACAAGAAACAAAACTTGTTTTATGAGAAAAAACCTAAACTTAACTTGATTTTCAAGTTAATTTTCCTATAAATACAACTAAAAAATCTCTTTTCAAAACACACAACTCGAAAAATACATGTTTCGACCCATGCCCATGCGCGTGTACCAAGTACGTGTCTACTTGAAATTATTTTTTGCAAGTTTTTAACTTGATAAATAATTTATTTATGAGTTTTATTTATGGAAAAAATTCCTTTTTTGTTTTTAATTGTTTTACAAGAAACAAAACTCGTTTAATAAGAAAAAACCTATCACTAACTTGATTTGCAAGTTAATTTTCCTATAAATACAACTCGAAAATCTCTTTTCCAAACACACATCTCGAAAAATACATGTTTCGACCCATGCCCATGCGCGTGTACCAAGCACCAAGTCCGTGTCTACTTGAAATTATTTTTTGCAAGTTTTTAACTTGATAAATAATTTATTTAAGAGTTTTATTTATGGATAAAATTCCTTTTTTGTGTTTAATTGTTTTACAAGAAACAAAACTCGTTTTATAAGAAAAAACCTAAACCTAACTTGATTTGCAAGTTAATTTTCCTATAAATACAACTCGAAAATCTCTTTTCAAAACACACAAGCAGCGACCATCTCTAGGTCTACTTTTCTCCATCTTCTTGCTTTTATTTTTGTGCGGCGTTTTACTTCCATCCCCGTTGCGGAGTTTAAGAGTGGGTAACTTGTATTGTGCTAATACAAGTTATATCGGGCAGTCTTATCCTGGACACATGTTTCGACCCATGCCCATGCGCGTGTACCAAGCACCAAGTCCGTGTCTACTTTAAATTATTTTTTGCAAGTTTGTAACTTGATAAATAATTTATTTAAGAGTTTTATTTATGGAAAAAATTCCTTTTTTGTGTTTAATTGTTTTACAAGAAACAAAACTCGTTTTATAAGAAAAAACCTAAACCTAACTTGATTTGCAAGTTAATTTTCCTATAAATACAACTCGAAAATCTCTTTTCAAAACACACAACTCGAAAAATAAATGTTTCGACCCATGCCCATGCGCGTGTACCAAGTACCAAGTCCGTGTCTACTTGAAATTATTTTTTGCAAGTTTTTAACTTGATAAATAATTTATTTAAGAGTTTATTTATGGAGAAAATTCCTTTTTTGTGTTTAATTGTTTTACAAGATACAAAACTCGTTTTATAAGAAAAAACATAAACCTAACTTGATTTGCAAGTTAATTTTCCTATAAATACAACTCGAAAATCTCTTTTCAAAACACACAACTCGAAAAATACATGTTTCGACCCATGCCCATACGCGTGTACCAAGCACCAAGTCCGTGTCTACTTGAAATTATTTTTTGCAAGTTTTTAACTTGATAAATAATTTATTTAAGAGTTTTATTTATGGAAAAAATTCCTTTTTTGTGTTTAATTGTTTTACAAGAAACAAAACTCGTTTTATAAGAAAAAACCTAAACCTAACTTGATTTGCAAGTTAATTTTCCTATAAATACAACTCGAAAATCTCTTTTCAAAACACACAACTCGAAAAATACATGTTTCGACCCATGCCCATGCGCGTGTACCAAGCACCAAGTCCGTGTCTACTTGAAATTATTTTTTTCAAGTTTTTAACTAGATAAATAATTTATTTATGAAAAAAATTCGTTTTTTGTGTTTAATTGTTTTACAAGAAACAAAACTCGTTTTATAAGAAAAAACTTAAACTTAACTTGATTTGCAAGTTAATTTTCCTATAAATACAACTCGAAAATCTCTTTTAAAAACACACAACTCGAAAAATACATGTTTCGACCCATGCCCATGCGGGTGTCCAAAGCACCAAGTCCGTGGCTACTTGAAATTATTTTTTGCAAGTTTTTAACTTGATAAATAATTTATTTAAGAGTTTTATTTATGGAAAAAATTCATTTTTTGTGTTTAATTGTTTTACAAGAAACAAAACTCGTTTTATAAGAAAAAACCTAAACCTAACTTGATTTGCAAGTTAATTTTCCTATAAATACAACTCGAAAATCTCTTTTCAAAACACACAAGCAGCGACCATCTCTAGGTCTACTTTTCTTCATCTTCTTGCTTTTATTTTCGTGCAGCGTTTTACTTCCATCCCCGTTGCTGAGTATAAGAGTGGGTAACTGGTATTGTGCTAATACAAGTTATATCGAGCAGTCTTATCCAGGACACATGTTTCGACCCATGCCCATGCGCGTGTACCAAGCACCAAGTCCGTGTCTACTTGAAATTATTTTTTGCAAGTTTTTAACTTGATAAATAATTTATTTAAGAGTTTTATTTATGGAAAAATTCCTTTTTTGTGTTTAATTGTTTTACAAGAAACAAAACTCGTTTTATAAGAAAAAACCTAAACCTAACTTGATTTGCAAGTTAATTTTCCTATAAATACAACTCGAAAATCTCTTTTCAAAACACACAAGCAGCGACCATCTCTAGGCAAAAAATACATGTTTCAACCCATGCCCATGTGCGTGTACCAAGCACCAAGTCCGTGTCTACTTGAAATTATTTTTTGCAAGTTTTTAACTTGATAAATAATTTATTTAAGAGTTTTATTTATGGAAAAATTCCTTTTTTGTGTTTAATTGTTTTACAAGAAACAAAACTCGTATTATAAGAAAAAACCTAAACCTAACTTGATTTGCAAGTTAATTTTCCTATAAATACAACTCGAAAATCTCTTTTCAAAAAACACAACTCGAAAAATACATGTTTCGACCCATACCCATGCGCGTGTACCAAGCACCAAGTCCGTGTCTACTTGAAATTATTTTTTGCAAGTTTTTAACTTGAGAAATAATTTATTTAAGAGTTTTATTTATGAAAAAATTCCTTTTTTGTGTTTAATTGTTTTACAAGAAACAAAACTCGTTTTATAAGAAAAACCTAAACCTAACTTGATTTGCAAGTTAATTTTCCTATAAATACAACTCGAAAATCTCTTTTCAAAACACACAAACCGAAAAATACATGTTTCGACCCATGCCCATGCGCGTGTACCAAGCACCAAGTCGGTGTATACTTGAAATTATTTTTTGCAAGTTTTTAACTTGATAAATAATTTATTTAAGAGTTTTATTTATGTAAAAAATTTCTTTTTTCTGTTTAATTGTTTTACAAGAAGCAAAACTCGTTTCATAAGAAAAAACCTAAACCTAACTTGATCTGCAAGTTAATTTTCCTATAAATACAACTCGAAAATCTCTTTTCAAAACACACAACTCGAAAAATACATGTTTCGACCCATGCCCATGCGCGTGTACCAAGCACCGAGTCCGTGTCTACTTGAAATTATTTTTTGCAAGTTTTTAACTTGATAAATAATTTATTTAAGAGTTTTATTTATGTAAAAAATTCCTTTTTTGTGTTTAATTGTTTTACAAGAAACAAAACTGGTTTTATAAGAAAAAACCTAAACCTAACTTGATTTGCAAGTTAATTTTCCTATAAATACAACTCGAAAATCTCTTTTCAAAACACACAACTCGAAAAATACATGTTGCGACCCATGCCCATGCGCGTGTACCAAGCACCAAGTCGGTGTATACTTGAAATTATTTTTTGCAAGTTTTTAACTTGATAAATAATTTATTTAAGAGTTTTATTTATGTAAAAAATTCCTTTTTTCTGTTTAATTGTTTTACAAGAAGCAAAACTCGTTTCATAAGAAAAAACCTAAACCTAACTTGATCTGCAAGTTAATTTTCCTATAAATACAACTCGAAAATCTCTTTTCAAAACACACAACTCGAAAAATAAATGTTTCGACCCATGCCCATGCGCGTGTACCAAGCACCAAGTCCGTGTCTACTTGAAATTATTTTTTGCAAGTTTTTAACTTGATAAATAATTTATTTAAGAGTTTTATTTATGTAAAAAATTCCTTTTTTCTGTTTAATTGTTTTACAAGAAGCAAAACTCGTTTCATAAGAAAAAACCTAAACCTAACTTGATCTGCAAGTTAATTTTCCTATAAATACAACTCGAAAATCTCTTTTCAAAACACACAACTCGAAAAATACATGTTTCGACCCATGCCCATGCGCGTGTACCAAGCACCAAGTCCGTGTCTACTTGAAATTATTTTCTGCAAGTTTTTAACTTGATAAATAATTTATTTAAGAGTTTTATTTATGGAAAAAATTCCTTTTTTGTGTTTAATTGTTTTACAAGAAACAAAACTTATTTTATAAGAAAAAACCTAAACTTAACTTGATTTGCAAGTTAATATTCCTATAAATACAACTAAAAAATCTCTTTTCAAAACACACAACTCGAAAATACATGTTTCGACCCATGCCCATGCGCGTGTACCAAGTACCAAGTCTGTGTCTACTTGAAATTATTTTTTGCAAGTTTTTAACTTGATAAATAATTTATTTAAGAGTTTTATTTATGGAAAAAATTCCTTTCTGTGTTTAATTGTTTTACAAGAAACAAAACTTGTTTTATAAGAAAAAACCTAAACCTAACTTGATTTGCAAGTTAATTTTCCTATAAATACAACTAAAAAATCTCTTTTCAAAACACACAACTCGAAAAATACATGTTTCGACCCATGCCCATGCGCGTGTACCAAGTACCAAGTCCGTGTCTACTTGAAATTATTTTTTACAAGTTTTTAACTTGATAAATAATTTATTTATGAGTTTTATTTATGGAAAAAATTCCTTTTTTGTTTTTAATTGTTTTACAAGAAACAAAACTCGTTTAATAAGAAAAAACCTAACACTAACTTGATTTGCAAGTTAATTTTCCTATAAATACAACTCGAAAATCTCTTTTCAAAACACACAACTCGAAAAATACATGTTT
>NC_039361.1:110843326-110900185 GCF_003573695.1 Papaver somniferum | reverse complement strand
TGAGTTTAAGAGTGGGTAACTTGTATTGTGCTAATACAAGTTATATCGGGCAGTCTTATCCTGGACACATGTTTCGACCCATGCCCATGCGCGTGTACCAAGCACCAAGTCCGTGTCTAATTGAAATTATTTTTTGCAAGTTTTTAACTTGATAAATAATTTATTTAGAGTTTTATTTATGGAAAAAATCCCTTTTTTGTGTTTAATTGTTTTACAAGAAACAAAACTCGTTTTATAAGAAAAAACCTAAACCTAACTTGATTTGCAAGTTAATTTTCCTATAAATACAACTCGAAAATCTCTTTTCAAAACACACAAGCAGCGACCATCTCTAGGTCTACTTTTCTTCATCTTCTTGCTTTTATTTTCGTGCGGCGTTTTACTTCCATCCCCATTGCCGTGTTTAAGAGTGGGTAACTTGTATTTTGCTAATACAAGTTATATCGGGCAGTCTTATCTTGGACACATGTTTCGACCCATGCCCATGCGCGTGTACCAAGCACCAAGTCCGTGTCTACTTGAAATTATTTTTTGCAAGTTTTTAACATGATAAATAATTTATTTAAGAGTTTTATTTATGGAAAAGATTCCTTTTTTGTGTTTAATTATTTTACAAGAAACAAAACTCGTTTTATAAGAAAAAACCTAAACCTAACTTGATTTGCAAGTTAATTTTCCTATAAATACAACTCGAAAATCTCTTTTCAAAACACACAAGCAGCGACCATCTCTAGGTCTACTTTTCTTCATCTTCTTGCTTTTATTTTCGTGCGGCGTTTTACTTCCATCCCCGTTGTTGAGTTTAAGAGTGGGTAACTTGTATTGTGCTAATACAAGTTATATCGGGCAGTCTTATCCTGGACACATGTTTCGACCCATGCCCATGCGCGTGTACCAAGCACCAAGTCCGTGTCTACTTGAAATTATTTTTTGCAAGTTTTTAACTTGATAAATAATTTATTTAGAGTTTTATTTATGGAAAAAATCCCTTTTTTGTGTTTAATTGTTTTACAAGAAACAAAATTCGTTTTATAAGAAAAAACCTAAACCTAACTTGATTTGCAAGTTAATTTTCCAATAAATACAACTCGAAAATCTCTTTTCAAAACACACAAGCAGCGACCATCTCTAGGTCTACTTTTCTTCATCTTCTTGCTTTCATTTTCGTGCGGCGTTTTACTTCTATCCCCGTTGCTGAGTTTAAGAGTGGGTAACTTGTATTGTGCTAATACAAGTTATATCGAGCAGTCTTATCCTGGACACATATTTCGACCCATGCACATGCGCGTGTACCAAGCACCAAGTCCTTGTCTACTTGAAATTATTTTTTGCAAGTTTTTAACTTGATAAATAATTTATTTAAGAGTTTTATTTATGGAAAAAAATTGCTTTTTTGTGTTTAATTGTTTTACAAGAAACAAAACTCTTTTTATAAGAAAAAACCTAAACCTAACTTGATTTGCAAGTTAATTTTCCTATAAATACAACTCGAAAATCTCTTTTCAAAACACACAAGCAGCGACCATCTCTAGGTCTACTTTTCTTCATCTACTAGCTTTTATTTTCGTGCGGCGTTTTACTTCCATCCCCTTTGCTGAGTTTAAGAGTGGGTAACTTGTTTTATGCTAATACAAGTTATATCGGGCAGTCTTATCCTGGACACATGTTTCGACCCATGCCCATGCGCGTGTATCAAGCACCAAGGCCGTGTCTACTTGAAATTATTTTTTGCAAGTTTTTAACTTGATAAATAATTTATTTAAGAGTTTTATTTATGGAAAAATTCCTATTTTGTGTTTAATTGTTTTACAAGAAATAAAACTCGTTTTATAATAAAAAAACATAACCTAACTTGATTTGCAAGTTAATTTTCCTATAAATACAACTCGAAAATCTCTTTTAAAAACACATAAGCAGCGACCATCTCTAGGTCTACTTTTCTTCATCTTCTTGCTTTTATTTTCGTGCGGCGTTTTACTTCCATCCCCGTTGGTGAGTTTAAGAGTGGGTATTGTGCTAATACAAGTTTTATCGGGCAGTCTTATCCTGGACATATGTTTCGACCCATGCCCATGCGCGTGTACCAATCACCAAGTCCGTGTCTACTTGAAATTATTTTTTGCAAGTTTTACTTGATAAATAATTTATTTAAGAGTTTTATTTATGGAAAAAAATCCTTTTTTGTGTTAAACAAAACTCGTTTTATAAGAAAAAACCTAAACCTAACTTGATTTTCAAGTTAATTTTCCTATAAATACAACTCGAAAATCTCTTTTCAAAACACACAAGCAGCGACCATCTCTAGGTCTACTTTTCTTCATCTTCTTGCTTTTATTTTCGTGCGGCGTTTTACTTCCATCCCCATTGCCGAGTTTAAGAGTGGGTAACTTGTATTTTGCTAATACAAGTTATATCGGGCAGTCTTATCTTGGACACATGTTTCGACCCATGCCCATGCACGTGTACCAAGCACCAAGTCCGTGTCTACTTGAAATTATTTTTTGCAAGTTTTTAACTTGATAAATAATTTATTTAAGAGTTTTATTTATGGAAAAGATTATTTTTTTGTGTTTAATTATTTTACAAGAAACAAAACTCGTTTTATAAAAAAAAACCTAAACCTAACTTGATTAGCAAGTTAATTTTCCTATAAATACAACTCGAAAATCTCTTTTCAAAACACACAAGCAGCGACCATCTCTAGGTCTACTTTTCTTCATCTTCTTGCTTTTATTTTCGTGCGGCGTTTTACCTCCATCCCCGTTGTTGAATTTAAGAGTGGGTAACTTGTATTGTGCTAATACAAGTTATATCGGGCAGTCTTATCCTGGACACATGTTTCGACCCATGCCCATGCGCGTACCAAGCACCAAGTCCGTGTCTACTTGAAATTATTTTTTGCAAGTTTTTAACTTGATAAATAATTTATTTAAGAGTTTTATTTATGGAAAAAATTCCTTTTTTGTGTTTAATTGTTTTACAAGAAACAAAACTCGTTTTATAAGAAAAAACCTAAACCTAACTTGATTTGCAAGTTAATTTTCCTATAAATACAACTGGAAAATCTCTTTTCAAAACACATAAGCAACGACCATCTCTAGGTCTACTTTTCTTCATCTTCTTGCTTTTATTTTCGTGCGGCGTTTTACTTCCATCCCCGTTGCTGAGTTTAAGAGTGGGTAACTTGTATTGTGCTAATACAAGTTATATCGGGCAGTCTTATCCTGGACACATGTTTCGACCCATGCCCATGCGCGTGTACAAAGCACCAAGTCCGTGTCTACTTGAAATTATTTTTTGCAAGTTTTTAACTTGATAAATAATTTATTTATGGAAAAAATTCCCTTTTTTGTGTTTAATTGTTTTACGAGAAACAAAACTCGTTTTATAAGAAAAAACCTAAACCTAACTTGATTTGCAAGTTAATTTTCCTATAAATACAACTCGAAAAATCTCTTTTCAAAACACACAAGCAGCGA
The DNA here is from genome assembly GCF_003573695.1 of Papaver somniferum. Taxonomy (NCBI): domain Eukaryota; kingdom Viridiplantae; phylum Streptophyta; class Magnoliopsida; order Ranunculales; family Papaveraceae; genus Papaver; species Papaver somniferum. The sequence continues at coordinate 110,896,706 of NC_039361.1, read as the reverse complement.
CCATCTCTAGGTCTACTTTTCTTCATCTTCTTGCTTTTATTTTCGTGCGGCATTTTACTTCCATCCCCGTTGCTGAGTTTAAGAGTGGGTAACTTGTATTGTGCTAATACAAGTTATATCGGGCAGTCTTATCCTGGACACATGTTTCGACCCATGCCCATGCGCGTGTACCAAGCACCAAGTCCGTGTCTATTTGAAATTATTTTTTGCAAGTTTTTAACTTGATAAATAATTTATTTAAGAGTTTTATTTATGGAAAAAAATCCTTTTTTGTGTTTAATTGTTTTACAAGAAACAAAACTCGTTTTATAAGAAAAAACCTAAACCAAACTTGATTTGCAATTTAATTTTCCTATAAATACAACTCGAAAATCTCTTTTCAAAACACACAAGCAGTGACCATCTCTAGGCCTACTTTTCTTCATCTTCTTGCTTTTATTTTCGTGCGGCATTTTACTTCCATCCCCGTTGCTGAGTTTAAGAGTGGGTAACTTGTATTGTGCTAATACAAGTTATATCGGGCAGTCTTATCCTGGACACATGTTTCGACCCATGCCCATGCGCGTGTACCAAGCACCAAGTCCGTGTCTACTTTAAATTATTTTTTGCAAGTTTGTAACTTGATAAATAATTTATTTAAGAGTTTTATTTATGGAAAAAATTCCTTTTTTGTGTTTAATTGTTTTACAAGAAACAAAACTCGTTTTATAAGAAAAAACCTAAACCTAACTTGATTTGCAAGTGAATTTTCCTATAAATACAATTCGAAAATCTCTTATCAAAACACACAAGCAGCGACCATCTCTAGGTCTACTTTTCTCCATCTTCTTGCTTTTATTTTCGTGCAGCGTTTTACTTCCATCCCCGTTGCTGAGTATAAGAGTGGGTAACTGGTATTGTGCTAATACAAGTTATATCGAGCAGTCTTATCCAGGACACATGTTTCGACCCATGCCCATGCGCGTGTACCAAGCACCAAGTCCGTGTCTACTTGAAATTATTTTTTGCAAGTTTTTAACTTGATAAATAATTTATTTAAGAGTTTTATTTATGGATAAAAATTCCTTTTTTGTGTTTAATTGTTTTACAAGAAACAAAACTCGTTTTATAAGAAAAAACCTAAACCTAACTTGATTTGCAAGTTAATTTTCCTATAAATACAACTCGAAAATCTCTTTTCAAAACACACAAGCAGCGACCATCTCTAGGTCTACTTTTCTTCATCTTCTTGCTTTTATTTTCGTGCAGCGTTTTACTTCCATCCCCGTTGCTGAGTATAAGAGTGGGTAACTGGTATTGTGCTAATACAAGTTATATCGAGCAGTCTTATCCAGGACACATGTTTCGACCCATGCCCATGCGCGTGTACCAAGCACCAAGTCCGTGTCTACTTGAAATTATTTTTTGCAAGTTTGTAACTTGATAAATAATTTATTTAAGAGTTTTATTTATGGAAAAAATTCCTTTTTTGTGTTTAATTGTTTTACAAGAAACAAAACTCGTTTTATAAGAAAAAACCTAAACCTAACTTGATTTGCAAGTGAATTTTCCTATAAATACAATTCGAAAATCTCTTATCAAAACACACAAGCAGCGACCATCTCTAGGTCTACTTTTCTCCATCTTCTTGCTTTTATTTTTGTGCGGCGTTTTACTTCCATCCCCGTTGCGGAGTTTAAGAGTGGGTAACTTGTATTGTGCTAATACAAGTTATATCGGGCAGTCTTATCCTGGACACATGTTTCGACCCATGCCCATGCGCGTGTACCAAGCACCAAGTCCGTGTCTACTTTAAATTATTTTTTGCAAGTTTGTAACTTGATAAATAATTTATTTAAGAGTTTTATTTATGGAAAAAATTCCTTTTTTTGTGTTTAATTGTTTTACAAGAAACAAAACTCGTTTTATAAGAAAAAACCTAAACCTAACTTGATTTGCAAGTTAATTTTCCTATAAATACAACTCGAAAATCTCTTTTCAAAACACACAAGCAGCGACCATCTCTAGGTCTACTTTTCTTCATCTTCTTGCTTTTATTTTCGTGCAGCGTTTTACTTCCATCCCCGTTGCTGAGTATAAGAGTGGGTAACTGGTATTGTGCTAATACAAGTTATATCGAGCAGTCTTATCCAGGACACATGTTTCGACCCATGCCCATGCGCGTGTACCAAGCACCAAGTCCGTGTCTACTTGAAATTATTTTTTGCAAGTTTTTAACTTGATAAATAATTTATTTAAGAGTTTTATTTATGGATAAAAATTCCTTTTTTGTGTTTAATTGTTTTACAAGAAACAAAACTCGTTTTATAAGAAAAAACCTAAACCTAACTTGATTTGCAAGTTAATTTTCCTATAAATACAACTCGAAAATCTCTTTTCAAAACACACAAGCAGTGACCATCTCTAGGCCTACTTTTCTTCATCTTCTTGCTTTTATTTTCGTGCAGCGTTTTACTTCCATCCCCGTTGCTGAGTTTAAGAGTGGGTAACTTGTATTGTGCTAATACAAGTTATATCGGGCAGTCTTATCCTGGACACATGTTTCGACCCATGCCCATGCGCGTGTACCAAGCACCAAGTCCGTGTCTACTTGAAATTATTTTTTGCAAGTTTTTAACTTGATAAATAATTTATTTAAGAGTTTTATTTATGGAAAAAATTCCTTTTTTGTGTTTAATTGTTTTACAAGAAACAAAACTCGTTTTATAAGAAAAAAGCTAAACCTAACTTGATTTACAAGTTAATTTTCGTATAAATACAACTCGAAAATCTCTTTTCAAAATACACAAGCAGCGACCATCTCTAGGCCTACTTTTCTTCATCTTCTTGCTTTTATTTTCGTGCGGCGTTTTACTTCCATTCCCGTTGCTGAGTTTAAGAGTGAGTAACTTGTATTGTGCTAATACAAGTTATATCGGGCAGTCTTATCCTGGACACATGTTTCGACCCATGCCCATGCGCGTGTACCAAGCACCAAGTCCGTGTCTACTTGAAATTATTTTTTGCAAGTTTTTAACTTGATAAATAATTTATTTAAGAGTTTTATTTATGGAAAAAATTCATTTTTTGTGTTTAATTGTTTTACAAGAAACAAAACTCGTTTTATAAGAAAAAACCTAAACCTAACTTGATTTGCAAGTTAATTTTCATATAAATACAACTCGAAAATCACTTTTCAAAACACACAAGCAGCGACCATCTTTAGGTCTACTTTTCTTCATCTTCTTGATTTTATTTTCGTGCGGCGTTTTACTTCCTTCCCCGTTGCTGAGTTTAAGAGTGGGTAACTTGTATTGTGCTAATACAAGTTATATCGGGCAGTCTTATCCTGGACACATGTTTCGACCCATGCCCATGCGCGTGTACCAAGCACCAAGTCCCTAGGTCTACTTTTCTTCATCTTCTTGCTTTTATTTTCGTGCGGCGTTTTACTTCCATCCCCGTTGGTGAGTTTAAGAGTGGGTATTGTGCTAATACAAGTTTTATCGGGCAGTCTTATCCTGGACATATGTTTCGACCCATGCCCATGCGCGTGTACCAATCACCAAGTCCGTGTCTACTTGAAATTATTTTTTGCAAGTTTTACTTGATAAATAATTTATTTAAGAGTTTTATTTATGGAAAAAAATCCTTTTTTGTGTTAAACAAAACTCGTTTTATAAGAAAAAACCTAAACCTAACTTGATTTTCAAGTTAATTTTCCTATAAATACAACTCGAAAATCTCTTTTCAAAACACACAAGCAGCGACCATCTCTAGGTCTACTTTTCTTCATCTTCTTGCTTTTATTTTCGTGCGGCGTTTTACTTCCATCCCCATTGCCGAGTTTAAGAGTGGGTAACTTGTATTTTGCTAATACAAGTTATATCGGGCAGTCTTATCTTGGACACATGTTTCGACCCATGCCCATGCACGTGTACCAAGCACCAAGTCCGTGTCTACTTGAAATTATTTTTTGCAAGTTTTTAACTTGATAAATAATTTATTTAAGAGTTTTATTTATGGAAAAGATTATTTTTTTGTGTTTAATTATTTTACAAGAAACAAAACTCGTTTTATAAAAAAAAACCTAAACCTAACTTGATTAGCAAGTTAATTTTCCTATAAATACAACTCGAAAATCTCTTTTCAAAACACACAAGCAGCGACCATCTCTAGGTCTACTTTTCTTCATCTTCTTGCTTTTATTTTCGTGCGGCGTTTTACCTCCATCCCCGTTGTTGAATTTAAGAGTGGGTAACTTGTATTGTGCTAATACAAGTTATATCGGGCAGTCTTATCCTGGACACATGTTTCGACCCATGCCCATGCGCGTGTACCAAGCACCAAGTCCGTGTCTACTTGAAATTATTTTTTGCAAGTTTTTAACTTGATAAATAATTTATTTAGAGTTTTATTTATGGAAAAAATCCCTTTTTTGTGTTTAATTGTTTTACAAGAAACAAAACTCGTTTTATAAGAAAAAAACCTAAACCTAACTTGATTTGCAAGTTAATTTTCCTATAAATACAACTCGAAAATCTCTTTTCAAAACCCACAAGCAGCGACCATCTCTGGGTCTACTTTTCTTCATCTTCTTGCTTTTATTTTCGTGCGGCGTTTTACTTCCATCCCCGTTGCTGAGTTTAAGAGTGGGTAACTTGTATTGTGCTAATACAAGTTATATCGGGCAGTCTTATCCTGGACACATGTTTCGACCCATGCCCATGCGCGTGTACCAAGCGCCAAGTCCGTGTCTACTTGAAATTATTTTTTGCAAGTTTTTAACTTGATAAATAATTTATTTAAGAGTTTTACTAATGCGAAAAATTCCTTTTTTGTGTTTAATTGTTTTACAAGAAACAAAACTCGTTTTATAAGAAAAAACCTAAACCTTACTTGATTTGCAAGTTAATTTTCCTATAAATACAACTCGAAAATCTCTTTTCAACACACACAAGCAGCGACCATCTCTAGGTCTACTTTTCTTCATCTTCTTGCTTTTATTTTCGTGCGGCGTTTTACTTCCTTCCCCGTTGTTGAGTTTAAGAGTGGGTAACTTTTATTGTGCTAATACAAGTTATATCGGGCAGTCTTATCCTGGACACATGTTTCGACCCATGCCCATGCGCGTGTACCAAGCACCAAGTCCGTGTCTACTTGAAATTATTTTTTGCAAGTTTTTAACTTGATAAATAATTTATTTAAGAGTTTTATTTATGGAAAAGATTCCTTTTTTGTGTTTAATTATTTTACAAGAAACAAAACTCGTTTTATAAGAAAAAACCTAAACCTAACTTGATTTGCAAGTTAATTTTCCTATAAATACAACTCGAAAATCTCTTTTCAAAACACACGAGCAGCGACCATCTCTAGGTCTACTTTTCTTCATCTTCTTGCTTTTATTTTCGTGCGGCGTTTTACTTCCATCCCCGTTGCTGAGTTTAAGAGTGGGTAACTTGTATTGTGCTAATACAAGTTCTATCGGGCAGTCTTATCCTGGACACATGTTTCGACCCATGCCCATGCGCGTGTACCAAGCACCAAGTCCGTGTCTACTTGAATTTATTTTTTGCAAGTTTTTAACTTGATAAATAATTTATTTAAGAGTTTTATTTATGGAAAAAAATTCCTTTTTTTGTGTTTAATTGTTTTACAAGAAACAAAACTCGTTTTATAAGAAAAAACCTAAACCTAACTTGATTTGCAAGTTAATTTTCCTATAAATACAACTCGAAAATCTCTTTTCAAAACACACAAGCAGCGACCATCTCTAGGTCTACTTTTCTTCATCTTCTTGCTTTTATTTTCGTGCAGCGTTTTACTTCCATCCCCGTTGCTGAGTATAAGAGTGGGTAACTGGTATTGTGCTAATACAAGTTATATCGAGCAGTCTTATCCAGGACACATGTTTCGACCCATGCCCATGCGCGTGTACCAAGCACCAAGTCCGTGTCTACTTGAAATTATTTTTTGCAAGTTTTTAACTTGATAAATAATTTATTTAAGAGTTTTATTTATGGATAAAAATTCCTTTTTTGTGTTTAATTGTTTTACAAGAAACAAAACTCGTTTTATAAGAAAAAACCTAAACCTAACTTGATTTGCAAGTTAATTTTCCTATAAATACAACTCGAAAATCTCTTTTCAAAACACACAAGCAGTGACCATCTCTAGGCCTACTTTTCTTCATCTTCTTGCTTTTATTTTCGTGCAGCGTTTTACTTCCATCCCCGTTGCTGAGTTTAAGAGTGGGTAACTTGTATTGTGCTAATACAAGTTATATCGGGCAGTCTTATCCTGGACACATGTTTCGACCCATGCCCATGCGCGTGTACCAAGCACCAAGTCCGTGTCTACTTGAAATTATTTTTTGCAAGTTTTTAACTTGATAAATAATTTATTTAAGAGTTTTATTTATGGAAAAAATTCCTTTTTTGTGTTTAATTGTTTTACAAGAAACAAAACTCGTTTTATAAGAAAAAAGCTAAACCTAACTTGATTTACAAGTTAATTTTCGTATAAATACAACTCGAAAATCTCTTTTCAAAATACACAAGCAGCGACCATCTCTAGGCCTACTTTTCTTCATCTTCTTGCTTTTATTTTCGTGCGGCGTTTTACTTCCATTCCCGTTGCTGAGTTTAAGAGTGAGTAACTTGTATTGTGCTAATACAAGTTATATCGGGCAGTCTTATCCTGGACACATGTTTCGACCCATGCCCATGCGCGTGTACCAAGCACCAAGTCCGTGTCTACTTGAAATTATTTTTTGCAAGTTTTTAACTTGATAAATAATTTATTTAAGAGTTTTATTTATGGAAAAAATTCATTTTTTGTGTTTAATTGTTTTACAAGAAACAAAACTCGTTTTATAAGAAAAAACCTAAACCTAACTTGATTTGCAAGTTAATTTTCATATAAATACAACTCGAAAATCACTTTTCAAAACACACAAGCAGCGACCATCTTTAGGTCTACTTTTCTTCATCTTCTTGATTTTATTTTCGTGCGGCGTTTTACTTCCTTCCCCGTTGCTGAGTTTAAGAGTGGGTAACTTGTATTGTGCTAATACAAGTTATATCGGGCAGTCTTATCCTGGACACATGTTTCGACCCATGCCCATGCGCGTGTACCAAGCACCAAGTCCGTGTCTACTTGAAATTATTTTTTGCAAGTTTTTAACTTGATAAATAATTTATTTAAGAGTTTTATTTATGGAAAAAATTCCTTTTTTGTTTTTAATTGTTTTACAAGAAATAAAACTCGTTTCATAAGAAAAAAACCTAAACCTAACTTGATTTGCAAGTTAATTTTCCTATAAATACAACTCGAAAATCTCTTTTCAAAACACACAAGCAGCGACCATCTCTAGGTCTACTTTTCTTCATCTTCTTGCTTTTATTTTCGTGCGGCATTTTACTTCCATCCCCGTTACTGAGTTTAAGAATGGGTAACTTGTATTGTGCTAATACAAGTTATATCGGGCAGTCTTATCCTGGACACATGTTTCGACCCATGCCCATGCGCGTGTACCAAGCACCAAGTCCGTGTCTACTTGAAATTATTTTTTGCAAGTTTTTAACTTGATAAATAATTTATTTAGAGTTTTATTTATGGAAAAAATCCCTTTTTTGTGTTTAATTGTTTTACAAGAAACAAAACTCGTTTTATAAGAAAAAACCTAAACCTAACTTGATTTGCAAGTTAATTTTCCTATAAATACAACTCGAAAATCTCTTTTCAAAACACACAAGCAGCGACCATCTCTAGGTCTACTTTTCTTCATCTTCTTGCTTTCATTTTCGTGCGGCGTTTTACTTCTATCCCCGTTGCTGAGTTTAAGAGTGGGTAACTTGTATTGTGCTAATACAAGTTTTATCGGGCAGTCTTATCCTGGACATATGTTTCGACCCATGCCCATGCGCGTGTACCAAGCACCAAGTTCGTGTCTACTTGAAATTATTTTTTGCAAGTTTTACTTGATAAATAATTTATTTAAGAGTTTTATTTATGGAAAAAAATCCTTTTTTGTGTTAAACAAAACTCGTTTTATAAGAAAAAACCTAAACCTAACTTGATTTTCAAGTTAATTTTCCTATAAATACAACTCGAAAATCTCTTTTCAAAACACACAAGCAGCGACCATCTCTAGGTCTACTTTTCTTCATCTACTAGCTTTTATTTTCGTGCAGCGTTTTACTTCCATCCCCTTTGCTGAGTTTAAGAGTGGTTAACTTGTATTGTGCTAATACAAGTTATATCGGGCAGTCTTATCCTGGACACATGTTTCGACCCATGCCCATGCGCGTGTATCAAGCACCAAGGCCGTGTCTACTTGAAATTATTTTTTGCAAGTTTTTAACTTGATAAATAATTTATTTAAGAGTTTTATTTATGGAAAAAATCCTTTTTTGTGTTTAATTGTTTTACAAGAAATAAAACTCGTTTTATAATAAAAAACATAACCTAACTTGATTTGCAAGTTAATTTTCCTATAAATACAACTCGAAAATCTCTTTTAAAAACACACAAGCAGCGACCATCTCTAGGTCTACTTTTCTTCATCTTCTTGCTTTTATTTTCGTGCGGCGTTTTACTTCCATCCCCGTTGGTGAGTTTAAGAGTGGGTATTGTGCTAATACAAGTTTTATCGGGCAGTCTTATCCTGGACATATGTTTCGACCCATGCCCATGCGCGTGTACCAAGCACCAAGTCCGTGTCTACTTGAAATTATTTTTTGCAAGTTTTACTTGATAAATAATTTATTTAAGAGTTTTATTTATGGAAAAAAATCCTTTTTTGTGTTAAACAAAACTCGTTTTATAAGAAAAAACCTAAACCTAACTTGATTTTCAAGTTAATTTTCCTATAAATACAGCTCGAAAATCTCTTTTCAAAACACACAAGCAGCGACCATCTCTAGGTCTACTTTTCTTCATCTTCTTGCTTTTATTTTCGTGCGGCGTTTTACTTCCATCCCCGTTATTGAGTTTAAGATTGGGTAACTTGTATTGTGCTAATACAAGTTATATCGGGCAGTCTTATCCTGGACACATGTTTCGACCCATGCCCATGCGCGTGTACCAAGCACCAAGTCCGTGTCTACTTGAAATTATTTTTTGCAAGTTTTTAACTTGATAAATAATTTATTTAGAGTTTTATTTATGGAAAAAATCCCTTTTTTGTGTTTAATTGTTTTACAAGAAACAAAACTCGTTTTATAAGAAAAAACCTAAACCTAACTTGATTTGCAAGTTAATTTTCCTATAAATACAACTCGAAAATCTCTTTTCAAAACACACAAGCAGCGACCATCTCTAGGTCTACTTTTCTTCATCTTCTTGCTTTCATTTTCGTGCGGCGTTTTACTTCTATCCCCGTTGCTGAGTTTAAGAGTGGGTAACTTGTATTGTGCTAATACAAGTTATATCGAGCAGTCTTATCCTGGACACATATTTCGACCCATGCACATGCGCGTGTACCAAGCACCAAGTCCGTGTCTACTTGAAATTATTTTTTGCAAGTTTTTAACTTGATAAATAATTTATTTAAGAGTTTTATTTATGGAAAAAAATTGCTTTTTTGTGTTTAATTGTTTTACAAGAAACAAAACTCTTTTTATAAGAAAAAACCTAAACCTAACTTGATTTGCAAGTTAATTTTCCTATAAATACAACTCGAAAATCTCTTTTCAAAACACACAAGCAGCGACCATCTCTAGGTCTACTTTTCTTCATCTACTAGCTTTTATTTTCGTGCGGCGTTTTACTTCCATCCCCTTTGCTGAGTTTAAGAGTGGGTAACTTGTATTATGCTAATACAAGTTATATCGGGCAGTCTTATCCTGGACACATGTTTCGACCCATGCCCATGCGCGTGTATCAAGCACCAAGGCCGTGTCTACTTGAAATTATTTTTTGCAAGTTTTTAACTTGATAAATAATTTATTTAAGAGTTTTATTTATGGAAAAATTCCTTTTTTGTGTTTAATTGTTTTACAAGAAATAAAACTCGTTTTATAATAAAAAACATAACCTAACTTGATTTGCAAGTTAATTTTCCTATAAATACAACTCGAAAATCTCTTTTAAAAACACACAAGCAGCGACCATCTCTAGGTCTACTTTTCTTCATCTTCTTGCTTTTATTTTCGTGCGGCGTTTTACTTCCATCCCCGTTGGTGAGTTTAAGAGTGGGTATTGTGCTAATACAAGTTTTATCGGGCAGTCTTATCCTGGACATATGTTTCGACCCATGCCCATGCGCGTGTACCAATCACCAAGTCCGTGTCTACTTGAAATTATTTTTTGCAAGTTTTACTTGATAAATAATTTATTTAAGAGTTTTATTTATGGAAAAAAATCCTTTTTTGTGTTAAACAAAACTCGTTTTATAAGAAAAAACCTAAACCTAACTTGATTTTCAAGTTAATTTTCCTATAAATTCAACTCGAAAATCTCTTTTCAAAACACACAAGCAGCGACCATCTCTAGGTCTACTTTTCTTCATCTTCTTGCTTTTATTTTCGTGCGGCGTTTTACTTCCATCCCCATTGCCGAGTTTAAGAGTGGGTAACTTGTATTTTGCTAATACAAGTTATATCGGGCAGTCTTATCTTGGACACATGTTTCGACCCATGCCCATGCGCGTGTACCAAGCACCAAGTCCGTGTCTTCTTGAAATTATTTTTTGCAAGTTTTTAACTTGATAAATAATTTATTTAAGAGTTTTATTTATGGAAAAGATTCCTTTTTTGTGTTTAATTATTTTACAAGAAACAAAACTCGTTTTATAAGAAAAAACCTAAACCTAACTTGATTTGCAAGTTAATTTTCCTATAAATACAACTCGAAAATCTCTTTTCAAAACACACAAGCAGCGACCATCTCTAGGTCTACTTTTCTTCATCTTCTTGCTTTTATTTTCGTGCGGCGTTTTACTTCCATCCCCGTTGTTGAGTTTAAGAGTGGGTAACTTGTATTGTGATAATACAAGTTATATCGGGCAGTCTTATCCTGGACACATGTTTCGACCCATGCCCATGCGCGTGTACCAAGCACCAAGTCCGTGTCTACTTGAAATTATTTTTTGCAAGTTTTTAACTTGATAAATAATTTATTTAGAGTTTTATTTATGGAAAAAATCCCTTTTTTGTGTTTAATTGTTTTACAAGAAACAAAAATCGTTTTATAAGAAAAAACCTAAACCTAACTTGATTTGCAAGTTAATTTTCCTATAAATACAACTCGAAAATCTCTTTTCAAAACACACAAGCAGCGACCATCTCTAGGTCTACTTTTCTTCATCTTCTTGCTTTCATTTTCGTGCGGCGTTTTACTTCTATCCCCGTTGCTGAGTTTAAGAGTGGGTAACTTGTATTGTGCTAATACAAGTTATATCGAGCAGTCTTATCCTGGACACATATTTCGACCCATGCACATGCGTGTGTACCAAGCACCAAGTCCGTGTCTACTTGAAATTATTTTTTGCAAGTTTTTAACTTGATAAATAATTTATTTAAGAGTTTTATTTATGGAAAAAAATTCCTTTTTTGTGTTTAATTGTTTTACAAGAAACAAAACTCTTTTTATAAGAAAAAACCTAAACCTAACTTGATTTGCAAGTTAATTTTCCTATAAATACAACTCGAAAATCTCTTTTCAAAACACACAAGCAGCGACCATCTCTAGGTCTACTTTTCTTCATCTTCTAGCTTTTATTTTCGTGCGGCGTTTTACTTCCATCCCCTTTGCTGAGTTTAAGAGTGGGTAACCTGTATTGTGCTAATACAAGTTATATCGGGCAGTCTTATCCTAGACACATGTTTCGACCCATGCCCATGCGCGTGTACCAAGCACCAAGGCCGTGTCTACTTGAAATTATTTTTTGCAAGTTTTTAACTTGATAAATAATTTATTTAAGAGTTTTATTTATGGAAAAAATTCCTTTTTTGTGTTTAATTGTTTTACAAGAAATAAAACTCGTTTTATAAGAAAAAACATAACCTAACTTGATTTGCAAGTTAATTTTCCTATAAATACAACTCGAAAATCTCTTTTCAAAACACACAAGCAGCGACCATCTCTAGGTCTACTTTTCTTCATCTTCTTGCTTTTATTTTCGTGCGGCGTTTTACTTCCATCCCCGTTGGTGAGTTTAAGAGTGGGTATTGTGCTAATACAAGTTATATCGGGCAGTCTTATCCTGGACACATGTTTCGACCCATGCCCATGCGCGTGTACCAATCACCAAGTCCGTGTCTACTTGAAATTATTTTTTGCAAGTTTTTAACTTGATAAATAATTTATTTAAGAGTTTTATTTATGGAAAAAATTCCTTTTTTGTGTTTAATTGTTTTACAAGAAACAAAACTCGTTTTATAAGAAAAAACCTAAACCTAACTGGATTTGCAAATTAATTTTCCTATAAATACAACTCGAAAATCTCTTTTCAAAACACACAAGCAGCGACCATCTCTAGGTCTACTTTTCTTCATCTTTTTGCTTTTATTTTCGTGCGGCGTTTTATTTCCATCCCCGTTGCTGAGTTTAAGAGTGGGTAACTGGTATTGTGCTAATACAAGTTATATCGGGCAGTCTTATCCTGGACACATGTTTCGACCCATGCCCATGCGCGTGTACCAATCACCAAGTCCGTGTCTACTTGAAATTATTTTTTGCAAGTTTTTAACTTGATAAATAATTTATTTAAGAGTTTTATTTATGGAAAAAATTCCTTTTTTGTGTTTAATTGTTTTACAAGAAACAAAACTCGTTTTATAAGAAAAAACCTAAACCTAACTTGATTTGCAAGTTAATTTTCCTATAAATACAACTCGAAAATCTCTTTTCAAAACACACAAGCAGCGACCATCTCTAGGTCTACTTTTCTTCATCTTCTTGCTTTTATTTTCGTGCGTCGTTTTACTTCAATCCCCGTTGCTGAGTTTAAAAGTGGGTAACTTGTATTGTGCTAATACAAGTTATATAGGGCAGCCTTATCCTGTACACATGTTTCGACCCATGCCCATGCGCGTGTACCAAGCACCAAGTCCGTGTCTACTTGAAATTATTTTTTGCAAGTTTTTAACTTGATTAATAATTTATTTAAGAGTTTTATTTATGGAAAAAATTCCTTTTTTGTGTTTAATTGTTTTACAAGAAACAAAACTCGTTTTATAAGAAAAAACCTAAACCTAACTTGATTTGCAAGTTAATTTTCCTATAAATACAACTCGAAAATCTCTTTTCAAAACACACAAGCAGCGACCATCTCTAGGTCTACTTTTCTACATCTTCTTGCTTTTATTTTCGTGCGTTGTTTTACTTCCATCCCTTTTGCTGAGTTTAAGAGTGGGTAACTTGTATTGTTCTAATACAAGTTATATCGGGCAGTCTTATCCTGGACACATGTTTCGACCCATGCCCATGCGCGTGTACCAAGCACCAAGTCCGTGTCTACTTGAAATTATTTTTTGCAAGTTTTTAACTTGACAAATAATTTATTTAAGAGTTTTATTTATGGAAAAAATTCCTTTTTTGTGTTTAATTGTTTTACAAGAAACAAAACTCGTTTTATAAGAAAAAACCTTAACCTAACTTGATTTGCAAGTTAGTTTTCCTATAAATACAACTCGAAAATCTCTTTTCAAAACCCACAAGCAGCGACCATCTCTAGGTCTACTTTTCTTCATCTTCTTGCTTTTATTTTCGTGCGGCGTTTTACTTCCATCCCCGTTGCTGAGTTTAAAAGTGGGTAACTTGTATTGTGCTAATACAAGTTATATCGGGCATCCTTATCCTGGACACATGTTTCGACCCATGCCCATGCGCGTGTACCAAGCACCAAATCCGTGTCTACTTGAAATTATTTTTTGCAAGTTTTTAACTTGATTAATAATTTATTTAAGAGTTTTATTTATGGAAAAAATTCCTTTTTTGTGTTTAATTGTTTTACAAGAAACAAAACTCGTTTTATAAGAAAAAACCTAAACCTAACTTGATTTGCAAGTTAATTTTCCTATAAATACAACTCGAAAATCTCTTTTCAAAACACACAAGCAGCGACCATCTCTAGGTCTACTTTTCTACATCTTCTTGCTTTTATTTTCGTGCGTCGTTTTACTTCCATCCCCGTTGCTGAGTTTAAGAGTGGGTAACTTGTATTGTGCTAATACAAGTTATATCGGGCAGTCTTATCCTGGACACATGTTTCGACCCATGCCCATGCGCGTGTACCAAGCACCAAGTCCGTGTCTACTTGAAATTATTTTTTGCAAGTTTTTAACTTGATAAATAATTTATTTAAGAGTTTTATTTATGGATAAAAATTCCTTTTTTGTGTTTAATTGTTTTACAAGAAACAAAACTCGTTTTATAAGAAAAAACCTAAACCTAACTTGATTTGCAAGTTAATTTTCCTATAAATACAACTCGAAAATCTCTTTTCAAAACACACGAGCAGCGACCATCTCTAGGTCTACTTTTCTTCATCTTCTTGCTTTTATTTTCGTGCGGCGTTTTACTTCCATCCCCGTTGCTGAGTTTAAGAGTGGGTAACTTGTATTGTGCTAATACAAGTTCTATCGGGCAGTCTTATCCTGGACACATGTTTCGACCCATGCCCATGCGCGTGTACCAAGCACCAAGTCCGTGTCTACTTGAATTTATTTTTTGCAAGTTTTTAACTTGATAAATAATTTATTTAAGAGTTTTATTTATGGAAAAAAATTCCTTTTTTTGTGTTTAATTGTTTTACAAGAAACAAAACTCGTTTTATAAGAAAAAACCTAAACCTAACTTGATTTGCAAGTTAATTTTCCTATAAATACAACTCGAAAATCTCTTTTCAAAACACACGAGCAGCGACCATCTCTAGGTCTACTTTTCTTCATCTTCTTGCTTTTATTTTCGTGCGGCGTTTTACTTCCATCCCCGTTGCTGAGTTTAAGAGTGGGTAACTTGTATTGTGCTAATACAAGTTCTATCGGGCAGTCTTATCCTGGACACATGTTTCGACCCATGCCCATGCGCGTGTACCAAGCACCAAGTCCGTGTCTACTTGAATTTATTTTTTGCAAGTTTTTAACTTGATAAATAATTTATTTAAGAGTTTTATTTATGGAAAAAAATTCCTTTTTTTGTGTTTAATTGTTTTACAAGAAACAAAACTCGTTTTATAAGAAAAAACCTAAACCTAACTTGATTTGCAAGTTAATTTTCCTATAAATACAACTTGAAAATCTCTTTTCAAAACACACGAGAAGCGACCATCTCTAGGTCTACTTTTCTTCATCTACTTGCTTTTATTTTCGTACGGCGTTTTCCTTCCATCCCCGCTGCTGAGTTTAAGAGTGGGTAACTTGTATTGTGCTAATACAAGTTATATCGGGCAGTCTTATCCTTGGCACATGTTTCGACCCATGCCCATGCGCGTGTACCAAGCACCAAGTCCGTGTCTACTTGAAATTATTTTTTGAAAGTTTTTAACTTGATAAATAATTTATTTAAGAGTTTTATTTATGGAAAAGATTCCTTTTTTGTGTTTAATTATTTTACAAGAAACAAAACTCGTTTTATAAGAAAAAACCTAAACCTAACTTGATTTGCAAGTTAATTTTCCTATAAATACAACTCGAAAATCTCTTTTCAAAACACACGAGCAGCGACCATCTCTAGGTCTACTTTTCTTCATCTTCTTGCTTTTATTTTCGTGCGGCGTTTTACTTCCATCCCCGTTGCTGAGTTTAAGAGTGGGTAACTTGTATTGTGCTAATACAAGTTCTATCGGGCAGTCTTATCCTGGACACATGTTTCGACCCATGCCCATGCGCGTGTACCAAGCACCAAGTCCGTGTCTACTTGAATTTATTTTTTGCAAGTTTTTAACTTGATAAATAATTTATTTAAGAGTTTTATTTATGGAAAAAAATTCCTTTTTTTGTGTTTAATTGTTTTACAAGAAACAAAACTCGTTTTATAAGAAAAAACCTAAACCTAACTTGATTTGCAAGTTAATTTTCCTATAAATACAACTCGAAAATCTCTTTTCAAAACACACAAGCAACGACCATCTCTAGGCCTAATTTTCTTCATCTTCTTGCTTTTATTTTAGTGCGGCGTTTTACTTCCATCCCCGTAGCTGAGTTTAAGAGTGGGTAACTTGTATTGTGCTAATACAAGTTATATCGGGCATTCTTATCCTGGACACATGTTTCGACCCATGCCCATGCGTGTGTACCAAGCACCAAGTCCGTGTCTACTTGAAATTATATTTTGCAAGTTTTTAACTTGATAAATATTTATTTAAGAGTTTTATTTATGGAAAAAATTCCTTTTTTGTGTTTAATTGTTTTACAAGAAACAAAACTCGTTTTATAAGAAAAAACCTAAACCTAACTTGATTTGCAAGTTAATTTTCCTATAAATACAACTCGAAAATCTCTTTTCAAAACACACAAGCAACGACCATCTCTAGGCCTAATTTTCTTCATCTTCTTGCTTTTATTTTAGTGCGGCGTTTTACTTCCATCCCCGTAGCTGAGTTTAAGAGTGGGTAACTTGTATTGTGCTAATACAAGTTATATCGGGCATTCTTATCCTGGACACATGTTTCGACCCATGCCCATGCGTGTGTACCAAGCACCAAGTCCGTGTCTACTTGAAATTATTTTTTGCAAGTTTTTAACTTGATAAATATTTATTTAAGAGTTTTATTTATGGAAAAAATTCCTTTTTTGTGTTTAATTGTTTTACAAGAAACAAAACTCGTTTTATAAGAAAAAACCTAAACCTAACTTGATTTGCAAGTTAATTTTCCTATAAATACAACTCGAAAATCTCTTTTCAAAACACACAAGCAACGACCATCTCTAGGCCTAATTTTCTTCATCTTCTTGCTTTTATTTTAGTGCGGCATTTTACTTCCATCCCCGTAGCTGAGTTTAAGAGTGGGTAACTTGTATTGTGCTAATACAAGTTATATCGGGCAGTCTTATCCTGGACACATGTTTCGACCCATGCTCATGCGCGTGTACCAAGCACCAAGTCCGTGTCTACTTGAAATTATTTCTTGCAAGTTTTTAACTTGATAAATAATTTATTTAAGAGTTTTATTTATTGGAAAAATTCCTTTTTTGTGTTTAATTGTTTTACAAGAAACAAAACTCGTTTTATAAGAAAAAACCTAAACCTAACTTGATTTGCAAGTTAATTTTCCTATAAATACAACTCGAAAATCTCTTTTCAAAACACACGAGCAGCGACCATCTCTAGGTCTACTTTTCTTCATCTTCTTGCTTTTATTTTCGTGCGGCGTTTTACTTCCATCCCCGTTGCTGAGTTTAAGAGTGGGTAACTTGTATTGTGCTAATACAAGTTCTATCGGGCAGTCTTATCCTGGACACATGTTTCGACCCATGCCCATGCGCGTGTACCAAGCACCAAGTCCGTGTCTACTTGAATTTATTTTTTGCAAGTTTTTAACTTGATAAATAATTTATTTAAGAGTTTTATTTATGGAAAAAAATTCCTTTTTTTGTGTTTAATTGTTTTACAAGAAACAAAACTCGTTTTATAAGAAAAAACCTAAACCTAACTTGATTTGCAAGTTAATTTTCCTATAAATACAACTTGAAAATCTCTTTTCAAAACACACGAGAAGCGACCATCTCTAGGTCTACTTTTCTTCATCTACTTGCTTTTATTTTCGTACGGCGTTTTCCTTCCATCCCCGCTGCTGAGTTTAAGAGTGGGTAACTTGTATTGTGCTAATACAAGTTATATCGGGCAGTCTTATCCTTGGCACATGTTTCGACCCATGCCCATGCGCGTGTACCAAGCACCAAGTCCGTGTCTACTTGAAATTATTTTTTGAAAGTTTTTAACTTGATAAATAATTTATTTAAGAGTTTTATTTATGGAAAAGATTCCTTTTTTGTGTTTAATTATTTTACAAGAAACAAAACTCGTTTTATAAGAAAAAACCTAAACCTAACTTGATTTAAAAGTTAATTTTCCTATAAATACAACTCGAAAATCTCTTTTCAAAACACACAAGCAGCGACCATCTCTAGGTCTACTTTTCTTCATCTTCTTGCTTTTATTTCGTGCGGCGTTTTACTTCCATCCCCGTTGCTGAGTTTAAGAGTGGGTAACTTGTATTGTGCTACTACAAGTTATATCGGGCAGTCTTATCCTGGACACATGTTTCGACCCATGCCCATGCGCGTGTACCAAGCACCAAGTCCGTGTCTACTTGAAATTATTTTTTGCAAGTTTTTAACTTGATAAATAATTTATTTAAGAGTTTTATTTATGGAAAAAATTCTTTTTTGTGTTTAATTGTTTTACAAGAAACAAAACTCGGTTTATAAGAAAAAACCTAAACCTAACTTGATTTGCAAGTTAATTTTCCTATAAATACAACTCGAAAATCTCTTTTCAAAACATACAAGCAGCGACCATCTCTAGGTTTACTTTTCTTCATCTTCGTACTTTCATTTTCGTGCGGCGTTTTACTTTCATCCCCGTTGCTGAGTTTAAGAGTGGGTAACTTGTATTGTGCTAATACAAGTTATATCGAACAGTCTTATCCTGGATACATATTTCGACCCATGCACATGCGCGTGTACCAAGCACCAAGTCCGTGTCTACTTGAAATTATTTTTTGCAAGTTTTTAACTTGATAAATAATTTATTTAAGAGTTTTATTTATGGAAAAAAATTCCTTTTTTGTGTTTAATTGTTTTACAAGAAACAAAACTCGTTTTATAAGAAAAAACCTAAACCTAACTTGATTTTCAAGTTAATTTTCCTATAAATACAACTCGAAAATCTCTTTTCAAAACACACAAGCAGCGACCATCTCTAGGTCTACTTTTCTTCATCTTCTAGATTTTATTTTCGTGCGGCGTTTTACTTCCATCCCCTTTGCTGAGTTTAAGAGTGGGTAACTTGTATTGTGCTAATACAAGTTATATCGGGCAGTCTTATCCTGGACACATGTTTCGACCCATGCCCATGCGCGTGTACCAAGCACCAAGTCCATGTCTACTTGAAATTGTTTTTTGCAAGTTTTTAACTTGATAAATAATTTATTTAAGAGTTTTATTTATGGAAAAAATTCCTTTTTTGTGTTTAATTGTTTTACAAGAAATAAAACTCGTTTTATAAGAAAAAACATAACCTAACTTGATTTGCAAGTTAATTTTCCTATAAATACAACTCGAAAATCTCTTTTCAAAACACACAAGCAGCGACCATCTCTAGGTCTACTTTTCTTCATCTTCTTGCTTTTATTTTCGTGCGGCGTTTTACTTCCATCCCCGTTGGTGAGTTTAAGAGTGGGTATTGTGCTAATACAAGTTATATCGGGCAGTCTTATCCTGGACACATGTTTCGACCCATGCCCATGCGCGTGTACCAATCACCAAGTCCGTGTCTACTTGAAATTATTTTTTGCAAGTTTTTAACTTGATAAATAATTTATTTAAGAGTTGTATTTATGGAAAAAATTCCTTTTTTGTGTTTAATTGTTTTACAAGAAACAAAACTCGTTTTATAAGAAAAAACCTAAACCTAACTTGATTTGCAAGTTAATTTTTCTATAAATACAACTCGAAAATCTCTTTTCAAAACACACGAGCAACGACCATCTCTAGGTCTACTTTTCTTCATCTTCTTTCTTTTATTTTCGTGCGGCGTTTTACTTCCATCCCCGTTGCTGATTTTAAGAGTGGGTAACTTGTATTGTGCTAATACAAGTTCTATCGGGCAGTCTTATCCTGGACACATGTTTCGACCCATGCCCATGCGCGTGTACCAAGCACCAAGTCCGTGTCTACTTGAAATTATTTTTTGCAAGTTTTTAACTTGATAAATAATTTATTTAAGAGTTGTATTTATGGAAAAAATTCCTTTTTTGTGTTTAATTATTTTACAAGAAACAAAACTCGTTTTATAAGAAAAAACCTAAACCTAACTTGATTTGCAAGTTAATTTTCCTATAAATACAACTCGAAAATCTCTTTTCAAAACACACGAGCAGCGACCATCTCTAGGTCTACTTTTCTTCATCTTCTTGATTTTTTTTTCGTGCGGCGTTTTACTTCCATCCCCGTTGCTGAGTTTAGGAGGAGGTAACTTGTATTGTGCTAATACAAGTTATATCGGGCAATTTTATCCTGGACACATGTTTCGACCCATGCGCGTGTACCAAGCACCAAGTCCGTGTCTACTTGAAATTATTTTTTGCAAGTTTTTAACTTGATAAATAATTTATTTAAGAGTTTAATTTATGGAAAAAATTCCTTTTTTGTGTTTAATTGTTTTACAAGAAACAAAACTCGTTTTATAAGAAAAAACCTAAACCTAACTTGATTTGCAAGTTAATTTTCCTATAAATACAACTCGAAAATCTCTTTTCAAAACACACGAGCAGCGACCATCTCTAGGTCTACTTTTCTTCATCTTCTTGATTTTTTTTTCGTGCGGCGTTTTACTTCCATCCCCGTTGCTGAGTTTAGGAGGAGGTAACTTGTATTGTGCTAATACAAGTTATATCGGGCAATTTTATCCTGGACACATGTTTCGACCCATGCGCGTGTACCAAGCACCAAGTCCGTGTCTACTTGAAATTATTTTTTGCAAGTTTTTAACTTGATAAATAATTTTTTAAGAGTTTTATTTATCGAAAAAATTCTTTTTTTGTGTTTAATTGTTTTACAAGAAACAAAACTCGTTTTATAAGAAAAAACCTAAACCTAACTTGATTTGCAAGTTAATTTTCCTATAAATACAACTCGAAAATCTCTTTTCAAAACACACAAGCAGCGACCATCTCTAGGTCTACTTTTCTTCATCTTCTTGCTTTTATTTTCGTGCGATGTTTTACTTCCATCCCCGTTGCTGAGTTTAAGAGTGGGTAACTTGTATTGTGCTAATACAAGTTATATCGGGCAGTCTTATCCTGGACTCATGTTTCGACCCATGCCCATGCGCGTGTACCAAGCACCAAGTCCGTGTCTACTTGAATTTATTTTTTGCAAGTTTTTAACTTGATAAATAATTTATTTAAGAGTTTTATTTATGGAAAAAAATTCCTTTTTTTGTGTTTAATTGTTTTACAAGAAACAAAACTCGTTTTATAAGAAAAAACCTAAACCTAACTTGATTTGCAAGTTAATTTTCCTATAAATACAACTCGAAAATCTCTTTTCAAAACACACGAGCAGCGACCATCTCTAGGTCTACTTTTCTTCATCTTCTTGATTTTTTTTTCGTGCGGCGTTTTACTTCCATCCCCGTTGCTGAGTTTAGGAGGAGGTAACTTGTATTGTGCTAATACAAGTTATATCGGGCAATTTTATCCTGGACACATGTTTCGACCCATGCGCGTGTACCAAGCACCAAGTCCGTGTCTACTTGAAATTATTTTTTGCAAGTTTTTAACTTGATAAATAATTTATTTAAGAGTTTAATTTATGGAAAAAATTCCTTTTTTGTGTTTAATTGTTTTACAAGAAACAAAACTCGTTTTATAAGAAAAAACCTAAACCTAACTTGATTTCCAAGTTAATTTTCCTATAAATACAACTCGAAAATCTCTTTTCAAAACACACGAGCAGCGACCATCTCTAGGTCTACTTTTCTTCATCTTCTTGATTTTTTTTTCGTGCGGCGTTTTACTTCCATCCCCGTTGCTGAGTTTAGGAGGAGGTAACTTGTATTGTGCTAATACAATTTATATCGGGCAATTTTATCCTGGACACATGTTTCGACCCATGCGCGTGTACCAAGCACCAAGTCCGTGTCTACTTGAAATTATTTTTTGCAAGTTTTTAACTTGATAAATAATTTATTTAAGAGTTTTATTTATGGAAAAAATTCCTTTTTTGTGTTTAATTGTTTTACAAGAAACAAAACTCGTTTTATAAGAAAAAACCTAAACCTAACTTGATTTGCAAGTTAATTTTCCTATAAATACAACTCGAAAATCTCTTTTCAAAACACACGAGCAGCGACCATCTCTAGGTCTACTTTTCTTCATCTTCTTGATTTTTTTTTCGTGCGGCGTTTTACTTCCATCCCCGTTGCTGAGTTTAGGAGGAGGCAACTTGTATTGTGCTAATACAAGTTATATCGGGCAGTCTTATCCTGGACACATGTTTCGACCCATGCCCATGCGCGTGTACCAAGCACCAAGTCCGTGTCTACTTGAAATTATTTTTTGCAAGTTTTTAACTTGATAAATAATTTTTTAAGAGTTTTATTTATGGAAAAATTTTTTTTTTTGTGTTTAATTGTTTTACAAGAAACAAAACTCGTTTTATAAGAAAAAACCTAAACCTAACTTGATTTGCAAGTTAATTTTCCTATAAATACAACTCGAAAATCTCTTTTCAAAACACACAAGCAGCGACCATCTCTAGGTCTACTTTTCTTCATCTTCTTGCTTTTATTTTCGTGCGACGTTTTACTTCCATCCCCGTTGCTGAGTTTAAGAGTGGGTAACTTGTATTGTGCTAATACAAGTTATATCGGGCAGTCTTATCCTGGACTCATGTTTCGACCCATGCCCATGCGCGTGTACCAAGCACTAAGTGTGTGGTTCTACTTGAAATTATTTTTTGCAAGTTTTTAACTTGATAAATAATTTATTTAAGAGTTTTATTTATGGAAAAAATTCCTTTTTTGTGTTTAATTGTTTTACAAGAAACAAAACTCGTTTTATAAGAAAAAACCTAAACCTAACTTGATTTGCAAGTTAATTTTCCTATAAATACAACTCGAAAATCTCTTTTCAAAACACACGAGCAGCGACCATCTCTAGGTCTACTTTTCTTCATCTTCTTGCTTTTATTTTCGTGCGGCGTTTTACTTCCATCCACGTTGCTGAGTTTAAGAGTGGGTAACTTGTATTGTGCTAATACAAGTTATATCGGGAAGTCTTATCCTGGACACATGTTTCGACCCATGCCCATGCGCGTGTACCAAGCACCAAGTCCGTGTCTACTTGAAATTATTTTTTGCAAGTTTTTAACTTGATAAATAATTTATATAAGAGTTTTATTTATGGAAAAAATTCCTTTTTTGTGTTTAATTGTTTTACAAGAAACAAAACTCATTTTATAAGAAAAAACCTAAACCTAACTTGATTTGCAAGTTAATTTCCTATAAATACAACTCGAAAATCTCTTTTGAAAACACACAAGCAGTGACCATCTCTAGGTCTACTTTTCTTCATCTTCTTGATTTTTTTTTCGTGCGGCGTTTTACTTCCATCCCCGTTGCTGAGTTTAGGAGTGGGTAACTTGTATTGTGCTAATACAAGTTATATCGGGCAATTTTATCCTGGACACATGTTTCGACCCATGCGCGTGTACCAAGCACCAAGTCCGTGTCTACTTGAAATTATTTTTTGCAAGTTTTTAACTTGATAAATAATTTTTTAAGAGTTTTATTTATGGAAAAAATTCTTTTTTTGTGTTTAATTGTTTTACAAGAAACAAAACTCGTTTTATAAGAAAAAACCTAAACCTAACTTGATTTGCAAGTTAATTTTCCTATAAATACAACTCGAAAATATTTTTTCAAAACACACAAGCAGCGACCATCTCTAGGTCTACTTTTCTTCATCTTCTTGCTTTTATTTTCGTGCGGCGTTTTACTTCCATCCCCGATGCTGATTTTAAGAGTGGGTAACTTGTATTATGCTAATAGAAGTTATATCGGGAAGTCTTATCCTGGACACATGTTTCGCCCCATGCCCATGCGCGTGTACCAAGAACCAAGTCCGTGTCTACTTGAAATTATTTTTTGCAAGTTTTTAACTTGATAAATAATTTATTTAAGAGTTTTATTTATGGAAAAAAAATTCTTTTTTTGTGTTTAATTGTTTTACAAGAAACAAAACTCGTTTTATAAGAAAAAACCTAAACCTAACTTGATTTGCAAGTTAGTTTTCCTATAAATACAACTCAAAAATCTGTTTTCAAAACACACAAGAAGCGACCATCTCTAGGTCTACTTTTCTTCATCTTCTTGCTTTTATTTTCGTGCGGCGTTTTACTTCCATCCCCGTTGCTGAGTTTAAGAGTGGGTAAATTGTATTGTGCTAATACAAGTTATATCGGGCAGTCTTATCCTGGACACATGTTTCGACCCATGGCCATGCGCGTGTACCAAGCACCAAGTCCGTGTCTACTTGACATTATTTTTTGCAAGTTTTTAACTTGATAAATAATTCATTTAAGAGTTTTATTTATGGAAAAAATTCCTTTTTTGTGTTTAATTGTTTTACAAGAAACAAAACTCATTTTATAAGAAAAAACCTAAACCTAACTTGATTTGCAAGTTAATTTTCCTATAAATACAACTCGAAAATCTCTTTTCAAAAAACACACAAGCAGTGACCATCTCTAGGTCTACTTTTCTTCATCTTCTTGCTTTTATTTTCGTGCGGCGTTTTACTTCCATCCCCGTTGCTGAGTTTAAGAGTGGGTAACTTGTATTGTGCTAATACAAGTTATATCAGGCAGTTTTATCCTGGACACATGTTTCGACCCATGCCCATGCGCGTGTACCAAGCACCAAGTCCGTGTCTACTTGAAATTATTTTTTGCAAGTTTTTAACTTGATAAATAATTCATTTAAGAGTTTTATTTATGGAAAAAATTCCTTTTTTGTGTTTAATTGTTTTACAAGAAACAAAACTAGTTTTATAAGAAAAAACCTAAACCTAACTTGATTTGCAAGTTAATTTTCCTATAAATACAACTAGAAAATCTTTTTTCAAAACACACAAGCAGCGACCATCTCTAGGTCTACTTTTCTTCATCTTCTTGCTTTTATTTTCGTGCGGCGTTTTACTTCCATCCCCGATGCTGAGTTTAAGAGTGGGTAACTTGTATTGTGCTAATACAAGTTATATCGGGAAGTCTTATCCTGGACACATGTTTCGCCCCATGCCCATGCGCGTGTACCAAGAACCAAGTCCGTGTCTACTTGAAATTATTTTTTGCAAGTTTTTAACTTGATAAATAATTTATTTAAGAGTTTTATTTATGGAAAAAAAATTCTTTTTTTGTGTTTAATTGTTTTACAAGAAACAAAACTCGTTTTATAAGAAAAAACCTAAACCTAACTTGATTTGCAAGTTAGTTTTCCTATAAATACAACTCAAAAATCTGTTTTCAAAACACACAAGAAGCGACCATCTCTAGGTCTACTTTTCTTCATCTTCTTGCTTTTATTTTCGTGCGGCGTTGTACTTCCATCCCCGTTGCTGAGTTTAAGAGTGGGTAAATTGTATTGTGCTAATACAAGTTATATCGGGCAGTCTTATCCTGGACACATGTTTCGACCCATGGCCATGCGCGTGTACCAAGCACCAAGTCCGTGTCTACTTGACATTATTTTTTGCAAGTTTTTAACTTGATAAATAATTTATTTAAGAGTTTCATTTATGGAAAAAATTCCTTTTTTGTATTTAATTGTTTTACAAGAAACAAAACTCGTTTTATAAGAAAAAACCTAAACCTTACTTGATTTGCAAGTTAATTTTCCTATAAATACAACTCGAAAATCTCTTTTCAAAACACACAAGCAGTGACCATCTCTAGGTTTACTTTTCTTCATCTTCTTGCTTTTATTTTCGTGCGGCGTTTTACTTCCATCCTCGTTGCTGAGTTTAAGAGTGGGTAACTTGTATTGTGCTAATACAAGTTATATCGGGCAGTTTTATCCTGGACACATGTTTCGACCCATGCCCATGCGCGTGTACCAAGCACCAAGTCCGTGTCTACTTGAAATTATTTTTTGCAATTTTTTATCTTGATAAATAATTTATTTAAGAGTTTTAGTTATGGAAAAAATTCCTTTTTTGTGTTTAATTGTTTTACAAGAAACAAAACTAGTTTTATAAGAAAAAACCTAAACCTAACTTGATTTGCAAGTTAATTTTCCTATAAATACAACTCGAAAATCTGTTTTCAAAACACACAAGCAGCGACCATCTCTAGGTCTACTTTTCTTCATCTTCTTGATTTTATTTTCGTGCGGCGTTTTACTTCCATCCCCATTGTTGAGTTTAAGAGTGGGTAAATTGTATTGTGCTAAAACAAGTTATATCGGGCAGTCTTATCCTGGACACATGTTTCGACCCATGGCCATGCGCGTGTACCAAGCACCAAGTCCGTGTCTACTTGAAATTATTTTTTGCAAGTTTTTAACTTGATAAATAATTTATTTAAGAGTTTCATTTATGGAAAAAATTCCTTTTTTGTGTTTATTTGTTTTACAAGAAACAAAACTCGTTTTATAAGAAAAAACCTAAACCTAACTTGATTTGCAAGTTAATTTCTTATAAATACAACTCGAAAATCTCTTTTCAAAACACAAAAGCAGCGACCATCTCTAGGTCTACTTTTCTTCATCTTCTTGCTTTTATTTTCGTGCGGCGTTTTACTTCCATCCCCGTTGCTGAGTTTAAGAGTGAGTAACTTGTATTGTGCTAATACAAGTTATATCGGGCAGTCTTATCCTGGACACATGTTTCGACCCATGGCCATGCGCGTGTACCAAGCACCAAGTCCGTGTCTACTTGAAATTATTTTTTGCAAGTTTTTAACTTGATAAATAATTTATTTAAGAGTTTCATTTATGGAAAAAATTCCTTTTTTGTGTTTATTTGTTTTACAAGAAACAAAACTCGTTTTATAAGAAAAAACCTAAACCTAACTTGATTTGCAAGTTAATTTCTTATAAATACAACTCGAAAATCTCTTTTCAAAACACAAAAGCAGCGACCATCTCTAGGTCTACTTTTCTTCATCTTCTTGCTTTTATTTTCGTGCGGCGTTTTACTTCCATCCCCGTTGCTGAGTTTAAGAGTGAGTAACTTGTATTGTGCTAATACAAGTTATATCGGGCAGTCTTATCCTGGACACATGTTTCGACCCATGCCCATGCGCGTGTACCAAGCACCAAGTCCGTGTCTACTTGAAATTATTTTTTGCAAGTTTTTAACTTGATAAATAATTTATTTAAGAGTTTTATTCATTGAAAAAATTCCTTTTTTGTGTTTAATTGTTTTACAAGAAACAAAACTCGTTTTATAAGAAAAAACCTAAACCTAACTTGATTTGCAAGTTAATTTTCCTATAAATACAACTCGAGAATCTGTTTTCAAAACACACAAGCAGTGACCATCTCTAGGTCTACTTTTCTTCATCTTCTTGCTTTTATTTTCGTGCGGCGTTTTACTTCCATCCCCGTTGCTGAGTTTAAGAGTGGGTAACTTGTATTGTGCTAATACAAGTTATATCAGGCAGTTTTATCCTGGACACATGTTTCGACCCATGCCCATGCGCGTGTACCAAGCACCAAGTCCGTGTCTACTTGAAATTATTTTTTGCAAGTTTTTAACTTGATAAATAATTCATTTAAGAGTTTTATTTATGGAAAAAATTCCTTTTTTGTGTTTAATTGTTTTACAAGAAACAAAACTAGTTTTATAAGAAAAAACCTAAACCTAACTTGATTTGCAAGTTAATTTTCCTATAAATACAACTAGAAAATCTTTTTTCAAAACACACAAGCAGCGACCATCTCTAGGTCTACTTTTCTTCATCTTCTTGCTTTTATTTTCGTGCGGCGTTTTACTTCCATCCCCGATGCTGAGTTTAAGAGTGGGTAACTTGTATTGTGCTAATACAAGTTATATCGGGCAAACTTATCCTGGACACATGTTTCGCCCCATGCCCATGCGCGTGTACCAAGCACCAAGTCCGTGTCTACTTGAAATTATTTTTTG
Organism: Papaver somniferum; assembly: GCF_003573695.1. Taxonomy (NCBI): domain Eukaryota; kingdom Viridiplantae; phylum Streptophyta; class Magnoliopsida; order Ranunculales; family Papaveraceae; genus Papaver; species Papaver somniferum. The sequence continues at coordinate 110,868,910 of NC_039361.1, read as the reverse complement.
CAAGTTTTTAACTTGATAAATAATTTATTTAAGAGTTTTATTTATGGAAAAAAAATTCTTTTTTTGTGTTTAATTGTTTTACAAGAAACAAAACTCGTTTTATAAGAAAAAACCTAAACCTAACTTGATTTGCAAGTTAGTTTTCCTATAAATACAACTCAAAAATCTGTTTTCAAAACACACAAGCAGCGACCATCTCTAGGTCTACTTTTCTTCATCTTCTTGCTTTTATTTTCGTGCGGCGTTTTACTTCCATCCCCGTTGCTGAGTTTAAGAGTGGGTAAATTGTATTGTGCTAATACAAGTTATATCGGGCAGTCTTATCCTGGACACATGTTTCGACCCATGGCCATGCGCGTGTACCAAGCACCAAGTCCGTGTCTACTTGAAATTATTTTTTGCAAGTTTTTAACTTGAAAAATAATTTATTTAAGAGTTTTATTTATGGAAAAAATTCCTTTTTTGTGTTTAATTGTTTTACAAGAAACAAAACCCGTTTTATAAGAAAAAACCTAAACCTAACTTGATTTGCAAGTTAATTTTCCTATAAATACAACTCGAAAATCTGTTTTCAAAACACACAAGCAGTGACCATCTCTAGGTCTACTTTTCTTCATCTTCTTGCTTTTATTTTCGTGCGGCGTTTTACTTCCATCCCCGTTGCTGAGTTTAAGAGTGGGTAACTTGTATTGTGCTAATACAAGTTATATCGGGCAGTCTTATCCTGGACACATGTTTCGACCCATGCCCATGCGCGTGTACCAAGCACCAAGTCCGTGTCTACTTGAAATTATTTTTTGCAAGTTTTTAACTTGAAAAATAATTTATTTAAGAGTTTTATTTATGGAAAAAATTCCTTTTTTGTGTTTAATTGTTTTACAAGAAACAAAACTCGTTTTATAAGAAAAAACCTAAACCTAACTTGATTTGCAAGTTAATTTTCCTATAAATACAACTCGAAAATCTCTTTTCAAAACACACAAGCAGCGACCATCTCTAGGTCTATTTTTCTTCATCTTCTTGCTTTTATTTTCGTGCGGCGTTTTACTTCCATCCCCGTTGCTGATTTTAAGAGTGGGTAACTTGTATTGTGCTGATACAAGTTATATCGGGCAGTCTTATCCTGGACACATGTTTCGACCCGTGCCATGCGCGTGTACCAAGCACCAAGTCCGTGTCTACTTGAAATTATTTTTTGCAAGTTTTTAACTTGATAAATAATTTATTTAAGAGTTTTATTTATGGAAAAATTCCTTTTTTGTGTTTAATTGTTTTACAAGAAACAAAACTCGTTTTATAAGAAAAAACCTAAACCTAACTTGATTTGCAAGTTAATTTTCCTATAAATACAACTCGAAAATCTCTTTTCAAAACACACAAGCAGCGACCATCTCTAGGTCTACTTTTCTTCATCTTCTTGCTTTTATTTTCTTACTTCCATCCCCGTTGCTGAGTTTAAGAGTGGGTAACTTGTATTGTGCTAATACAACTTATATCGGGCAGTCTTATCCTGGACACATGTTTCGACCCATGCCCATGCGCGTGTACCAAGCACCAAGTCCGTGTCTACTTGAAATTATTTTTTGCAAGTTTTTAACTTAATAAATAATTTATTCAGAGTTTTATTTATGGAAAAAATTCCTTTTTTGTGTTTAATTGTTTTACAAGAAACAAAACTCGTTTTATAAGAAAAAACCTAAACCTAACTTGATTTGCAAGTTAATTTTCCTATAAATACAACTCGAAAATCTCTTTTCAAAACACACAAGCAGCGACCATCTCTAGGTCTACTTTTCCTCATCTTCTTGCTTTTATTTTCGTGCGGCGTTTTACTTCCATCCCCGTTGCTGAGTTTAAGAGTTGGTAACTTGTATTGTGCTAATACAAGTTATATCGGGCAGTCTTATCCTGGACACATGTTTCGACCCATGCCCATGCGCGTGTACCAAGCACCAAGTCCCTGTCTACTTGAAATTATTTTTTGCACGTTTTTAATTTGATAAATAATTTATTTAAGAGTTTTATTTATGGAAAAAATTCCTTTTTTGTGTTTAATTGTTTTACAAGAAACAAAACTCGTTTTATAAGAAAAAACCTAAACCTAACTTGATTTGCAAGTTAATTTTCCTATAAATACAACTCGAAAATCTCTTTTCAAAACACACAAGCAGCGACCATCTCTAGGTCTACTTTTCTTCATCTTCTTGCTTTTATTTTTGTGCGGCGTTTTACTTCCATCCCCGTTGCTGAGTTTAAGAGTGGGTAACTTGTATTGTGCTAATACAAGTTATATCGGGCAGTCTTATCCTGGACACATCTTCGCACGTTGGGGTTTAGCATTACTTTAGAGTATACTCGCGAACTAATGTGTTAAGGACAGCTTGTTGAACCTGTGATTCTGCCCTCATCAATTTGTTCGTGGTAGAGTTGTTTGATACATGTTTCGAACCATGCCCATGCGCGTGTACCAAGCACCAAGTCCGTGTCTACTTGAAATTATTTTTTGCAAGTTTTTAACTTGATAAATAATTTATTTAAGATTTTTATTTATGGAAAAAATTCTTTTTTTGTGTTTAATTGTTTTACAAGAAACAAAACTCGTTTTATAAGAAAATCCTAAACCTAACTTGATTTGCAAGTTAATTTTCCTGTAAATACAACTCGAAAATCTCTTTTCAAAACACACAAGCAGTGACCATCTCTAGGTCTACTTTTCTTCATCTTCTTGCTTTTATTTTCGTGCGGCGTTTTACTTCCATCCCCGTTGCTGAGTTTAAGAGTGGGTAACTTGTATTGTGCTAATACAAGTTATATCGGGCAGTCTTATCCTGGACACATGTTTCGACCCATGCCCATGCGCGTGTACCAAGCACCAAGTCCGTGTCTACTTGAAATTATTTTTTGCAAGTTTTTAACTTGAAAAATAATTTATTTAAGAGTTTTATTTATGGAAAAAATTCCTTTTTTGTGTTTAATTGTTTTACAAGAAACAAAACTCGTTTTATAAGAAAAAACCTAAACCTAACTTGATTTGCAAGTTAATTTTCCTATGAATACAACTCGAAAATCTCTTTTCAAAACACACAAGCAGCGACCATCTCTAGGTCTACTTTTCTTCATCTTCTTGCTTTTATTTTCGTGCGGCGTTTTACTTCCATCCCCGTTGCTGAGTTTAAGAGTGGGTAACTTGTATTGTGCTAATACAAGTTATATCGGGCAGTTTTATCCTGGACACATGTTTCGACCCATGCGCGTGTACCAAGCACCAAGTCCGTGTCTACTTGAAATTATTTTTTGCAAGTTTTTAACTTGATAAATATTTTATTTAAGAGTTTTATTTATGGAAAAAATTCCTTTTTTGTGTTTAATTGTTTTACAAGAAACGAAACTAGTTTTATAAGAAAAAACCTAAACCTAACTTGATTTGCAAGTTAATTTTCCTATAAATACAACTTGAAAATCTGTTTTCAAAACACACAAGCAGCGACCATCTCTAGGTCTACTTTTCTTCATCTTCTTGATTTTATTTTCGTGCGGCGTTTTACTTCTATCCCCGTTGCTGAGTTTAAGAGTGGGTAACTTGTATTGTGCTAATACAAGTTATATCGGGCAGTCTTATCCTGGACACATGTTTCGACCCATGCCCATGTGCGTGTACCAAGCACCAAGTCCGTGTCTACTTGACATTATTTTTTGCAAGTTTTTAACTTGATAAATAATTTATTTAAGAGTTTCATTTATGGAAAAAATTCCTTTTTTGTGTTTAATTGTTTTACAAGAAACAAAACTCGTTTTATAAGAAAAAACCTAAACCTAACTTGATTTGCAAGTTAATTTTCCTATAAATACAACTCAAAAATCTGTTTTCAAAACACACAAGCAGCGACCATCTCTAGGTCTACTTTTCTTCATCTTCTTGCTTTTATTTTCGTGCGGCGTTTTACTTCCATCCCCGTTGTTGAGTTTAAGAGTGGGTAAATTGTATTGTGCTAATACAAGTTATATCGGGCATTCTTATCCTGGACACATGTTTCGACCCATGGCCTTGCGTGTGTACCAAGCACCAAGTCCATGTCTACTTGAAATTATTTTTTGCAAGTTTTTAACTTGATAAATAATTTATTTAAGAGTTTCATTTATGGAAATAATTCCTTTTTTGTGTTTAATTGTTTTACAAGAAACAGAACTCGTTTTATAAGAAAAAACCTAAACCTAACTTGATTTGCAAGTTAATTTTCCTATAAATACAACTCGAAAATCTCTTTTCAAAACACACAAGCAGCGACCATCTCTAGGTCTACTTTTCTTCCTCTTCTTGCGTTTATTTTCGTGAGGAGTTTTACTTCCATCCCCGTTGCTGAGTTTAAGAGTGGGTAACTTGTATTGTGCTAATACAAGTTATATCGGGCAGTCTTATCCTGGACACATGTTTCGACCGATGCCCATGCGCGTGTACCAAGCACCAAGTCCGTGTCTACTTGAAATTATTTTTTGCAAGTTTTTAACTTGAAAAATAATTTATTTAAGAGTTTTATTTATGGAAAAAATTCCTTTTTTTGTGTTTAATTGTTTTACAAGAAACAAAACTCGTTTTATAAGAAAAAACCTAAACATAACTTGATTTACAAGTTAATTTTCCTATAAATACAACCCAAAAACCTCTTTTCAAAACACACAAGCAGCGACCATCTCTAGGTCTACTTTTCTTCATCTTCTTGCTTTTATTTTCGTGCGGCGTTTTACTTCCATCCCCGTTGCTGAGTTTAAGAGTGGGTAACTTGTATTGTGCTAATACAAGTTATATCGGGCAGTCTTATCCTGGACACATGTTTCGACCCATGCACATGCACGTGTACCAAGCACCAAGTCCGTGTCTACTTGAAATTATTTTTTGCAAGTTTTTAACTTGATAAATAATTTATTTAAGAGTTTTATTTGTGGAAAAAATTCCTTTTTTGTGTTTAATTGTTTTACAAGAAACAAAAATCGTTTTAAAAGAAAAAACCTAAACCTAACTTGATTTGCAAGTTAATTTTCCTATAAATACAACTCGAAAATCTCTTTTCAAAACACACAAGCAGTGACAATCTCTAGGTCTACTTTTCTTCATCTTCTTGCTTTTATTTTCGTGCGGCGTTTTACTTCCATCCCCGTTGCTGAGTTTAAGAGTGGGTAACTTGTATTGTGCTAATACAAGTTATATCGGGAAGTTTTATCCTGGACACATGTTTCGACCCATGCGCGTGTACCAAGCACCAAGTCCGTGTCTACTTGAAATTATTTTTTGCAAGTTTTTAACTTGATAAATAATTTATTTAAGAGTTTTATTTATGGAAAAAATTCCTTTTTTGTGTTTAATTGTTTTACAAGAAACAAAACTCGTTTTATAAGAAAAAACCTAAACCTAACTTGATTTGCAAGTTAATTTTCCAATAAATACAACTCAAAAATCTGTTTTCAAAACACACAAGAAGCGACCATCTCTAGGTCTACTTTTCTTCATCTTCTTTCTTTTATTTTCGTGCGGCGTTTTACTTCCATCCCCGTTGCTGAGTTTAAGAGTGGGTAAATTGTATTGTGCTAATACAAGTTATATCGGGCAGTCTTATCCTGGACACATGTTTCGACCCATGCCCATGCGCGTGTACCAAGCACCAAGTCCGTGTCTACTTGAAATTATTTTTTGCAAGTTTTTAACTTGATAAATAATTTATTTAAGAGTTTCATTTATGGAAAAAATTCCTTTTTTGTGTTTAATTGTTTTACAAGAAACAAAAATCGTTTTATAAGAAAAAACCTAAACCTAACTTGATTTGCAAGTTAATTTTCCTATAAATACAACTCGAAAATCTCTTTTCAAAACACACAAGTAGTGACCATCTCTAGGTCTACTTTTCTTCATCTTCTTGCTTTTATTTTCGTGCGGCGTTTTACTTCCATCCCCGTTTTCTGAGTTTAAGAGTGGGTAACTTGTATTGTGCTAATACAAGTTATATCGGGCAGTTTTATACTGGACACATGTTTCGACCCATGCGCGTGTACCAAGCACCAAGTCCGTGTCTACTTGAAATTATTTTTTGCAAGTTTTTAACTTGATAAATAATTTATTTAAGAGTTTTATTTATGGAAAAAATTCCTTTTTTGTGTTTAATTGTTTTACAAGAAACAAAACTAGTTTTATAAGAAAAAACCTAAACCTAACTTGATTTGCAAGTTAATTTTCCTATAAATACAACTCGAAAATCTGTTTTCAAAACACACAAGCAGCGACCATCTCTAGGTCTACTTTTCTTCATCTTCTTGCTTTTATTTTCGTGCGGCGTTTTACTTCCATCCCCGTTGCTGAGTTTAAGAGTGGGTAGCTTGTATTGTGCTAATACAAGTTATATCGGGCAGTCTTATCCTGGACACATGTTTCGACCCATGCCCATGCGCGTGTACCAAGCACCAAGTCCGTGTCTACTTGAAATTATTTTTTGCAAGTTTTTAACTTGATAAATAATTTATTTAAGAGTTTTATTTATGGAAAAAATTCCTTTTTTGTGTTTAATTGTTTTACAAGAAACAAAACTCGTTTTATAAGAAAAAACCTAAACCTAACTTGATTTGCAAGTTAATTTTCCAATAAATACAAATCGAAAATCTCTTTTCAAAACACACAAGCAGCGACCATCTCTAGGTCTACTTTTCTTCATCTTCTTGCTTTTATTTTCGTGCGGAGTTTTACTTCCATCCCCGTTGCTGAGTTTAAGAGTGGGTAACTTGTATTGTGCTAATACAAGTTATATCGGGATGTCTTATCCTGGACACACTTTTCGACCCATGCCCATGCGCGTGTACCAAGCACCAAGTCCGTGTCTACTTGAAATTATTTTTTGCAAGTTTTTAACTTGAAAAATAATTTATTTAAGAGTTTTATTTATGGAAAAAATTCCTTTTTTGTGTTTAATTGTTTTACAAGAAACAAAACTCGTTTTATAAGAAAAAACCTAAACCTAACTTGATTTACAAGTTAATTTTCATATAAATACAACTCGAAAATCTCTTTTCAAAACACACAAGCAGCTACCATCTCTAGGTCTACTTTTCTTCATCTTCTTGCTTTTATTTTCGTGCGGCGTTTTACTTCCATCCCCGTTGCTGAGTTTAAGAGTGGGTAACTTGTATTGTGCCAATACAAGTTATATCGGGCAGTCTTATCCTGGACACATGTTTCGACCGATGCCCATGCGCGTGTATCAAGCACCAAGTCCATGTCTACTTGAAATTATTTTTTGCAAGTTTTTAACTTGATAAATAATTTATTTAAGAGTTTTTTTTTATGGAAAAAATTCCTTTTTTGTGTTCAATTGTTTTACAAGAAACAAAACTCGTTTTATAAGAAAAAAACTAAACCTAACTTGATTCGCAAGTTAATTTTCCTAAAAAAACAACTCGTAAATCTATTTTCAAAACACACAAGCAGTGACCATCTCTAGGTTTACTTTTCTTCATCTTCTTGCTTTTATTTTCGTGCGGCGTTTTACTTTCATCCCCGTTGCTGAGTTTAAGAGTGGGTAACTTGTATTGTGCTAATACAAGTTATATCGGGCAGTCTTATCCTGGATACATGTTTCGACCAATGCCCATGCGCGTGTACCAAGCACCAAGTCCGTGTGTACTTGAAATTATTTTTTGCTAGTTTTTAACTTGATAAATAATTTATTTAAGAGTTTTATTTTTGGAAAAAATTCCTTTTTTGTGTTTAATTGTTTTACAAGATAAAAAACTCATTTTATAAGAAAAAACCTAAACCTAACTGGATTTGCAAGTTAATTTTCCTATAAATACAAATCGAAAATCTCTTTTCAAAACACACATGCAGCGACCATCTCTAGGTCTACTTTACTTCATCTTCTTTCTTTTATTTTCTTGCGGCGTTTTACTTCCATCCCCGTTTCTGAGTTTAAGAGTGGGTAACTTGTATTATGCTAATACAAGTTATATCGGGCAGTCTTATCCTGGACACACGTTTCGACCCATGCCCATGCGCGTGTACCAAGCACCAAGTCCGTGTCTACTTGAAATTATTTTTTCCAAGTTTTTAACTTGATAAATAATTTATATAAGAGTTTTATTTATGGAAAAAAAATTCCTTTTTTGTGTTTAATTGTTTTACAAGAAACAAAACTAGTTTTATAAGAAAAACCTAAACCTAACTTGATTTGCAAGTTAATTTTCCTATAAATACAACTCGAAAATATTTTCAAAACACACAAGCAGCGACCATCTCTAGGTCTACTTTTCTTCATCTTCTTGCTTTTATTTTCGTGCGGCGTTTTACTTCCATCCCCGTTGCTGAGTTTAAGAGTGGGTAACTTGTATTGTGCTAATACAAGTTATATCGGGCAGTCTTATCCTGGACACATGTTTCGACCCTTGCCCATGCGCGTGTACCAAGCACCAAGTCCGTGTCTACTTGAAATTATTTTTTGCAAGTTTTTAACTTGATAAATAATTTATTTAAGAGTTTTATTTATGGAAAAAATATCTTTTTTGTGTTTAATTGTTTTACAAGAAACAAAACTCGTTTTATAAAAAAAAAACTAAACCTAACTTGATTTTCAAGTTAATTTTCCTATAAATACAACTCGAAAATCTCTATTCAAAACACACAGGCAGCGACCATCTTTAGGTCTACTTTTCTTCATCTTGTTGCTTTTATTTTCGTGCGGCGTTTTACTTCCATCCCCGTTGCTGAGTTTAAGAGTGGGTAACTTGTATTGTGCTAATACAAGTTATATCGGGCAGTCTTATCCTGGACACATGTTTCGACCCATGCCTATGCGCGTGTACCAAGCACCAAGTCCGTGTCTACTTGAAATTATTTTTTGCACGTTTTTAACTTGATAAATAATTTATTTAAGAGTTTTATTTATGGAAAAAATTCTTTTTTTGTGTTTAATTGTTTTACAAGAAATAAAACTCGTTTTATAAGAAAAAACCTAAACCTAACTTGATTTGCAAGTTCATTTTCCTATAAATACAACTCCAAAATCTCTTTTCAAAACACACATGCAGCGACCATCTCTAGGTCTACTTTTCTTCATCTTCTTGCTTTTATTTTCGTGCGGTGTTTTACTTCCATTCCCGTTTCTGAGTTTAAGAGTGGGTAACTTGTATTGTGCTAATACAAGTTATATCGGGCAGTCTTATCCTGGACACATGTTTCGACCCATTCCCATGCGCGTGTACCAAGCACCAAGTCCGTGTCTACTTGAAATTATTTTTTGCAAGTTTTTAACTTGATAAATAATTTATTTAAGACTTTTATTTATGGAAAAAATTCCTTTTTTGTGTTTAATTGTTTTACAAGAAACAAAACTCGTTTTATAAGAAAAAACCTAAACCTAACTTGATTTGCAAGTTAATTTTCTTATAAATACAGCTCGAAACTCTCTTTTCAAAACACTCAAGCAGCGACCATCTCTAGGTCTACTTTTCTTCATCTTCTTGCTTTTATTTTCGTGCAGCGTTTTACTTCCATCCCCGTTGTTGAGTTTAAGAGTGGGTAACTTGTATTGTGCTAATACAAGTTATATCGGGCAGTCTTATCCTGGACACATGTTTCAACACATGCACATGCGCGTGTACCAAGCACCAAGTCAGTGTCTACTTGATATTAATTTTTTCAAGTTTTTAACTTGATAAATAATTTATTTAAGAGTTTTATTTATGGAAAAAATTTCCTTTTTTGTGTTTAATTGTTTTACAAGTAACAAAACTCGTTTTATAAGAAAAAACCTAAACCTAACTTGATTTGCAAGTTAATTCTCCTATAAATACAAATCGAAAATCTCTTTTCGAAACACACAAGCAGCGACCATCTCTAGGTCTACTTTTCTTCATTTTCTTGCTTTTATTTTCGTGCCGCGTTTTACTTCCATCCCCGTTGCTGAGTTTAAGAGTGAGTAACTTGTATTGTGCTAATACAAGTTATATTGGGCAGTCTTATCCTGGACACATGTTTCGACCCATGCCCATGCACGTGTACCAAGCACCAAGTCCGTGTCTACTTGAAATTATTTTTTGCAAGTTTTTAACTTGATAAATAATTTATTTAAGAGTTTTATTTATGGAAAAAATTCCTTTTTTGTGTTTAATTGTTTTACAAGAAACAAAACTCGTTTTATAAGAAAAAACCTAAACCTAACTTGATTTGCATGTAAATTTTCCTATAAATACAACTCAAAAATCTCTTTTCAAAACACACAAGCAGCGACCATTTCTAGGTCTACTTTTCTTCATCTTCTTGCTTTTATTTTTGTGCGGCGTTTTACTTCCATCCCCGTTGCTGAGTTTAAGAGTGGGTAACTTGTATTGTTCTAATACAAGTTATATCGGGCAGTCTTATCCTTGACACACGTTTCGACCCATGCACATGCGCGTGTACCAAGCACCAAGTCCGTGTCTACTTGAAATTATTTTTTGCAAGTTTTTAACTTGATAAATAATTTATTTAAGAGTTTTATTTATGGAAAAAATTCCTTTTTTGTGTTTAATTGTTTTACAAGAAACAAAACTCGTTTTATAAGAAAAACCTCAACCTAACTTGATTTGCAAGTTAATTTTCCTATAAATACAACTCGAAAATATCTTTTCAAAACACACAAGCAGCGACCATTTCTAGGTCTACTTTTCTTCATCTTCTTGCTTTTATTTTTGTGCGGCGTTTTACTTCCATCCTCGTTGCTGAGTTTAAGAGTGGGTAACTTGTATTGTTCTAATACAAGTTATATCGGGCAGTCTTATCCTTGACACACGTTTCGACCCATGCACATGCGCGTGTACCAAGCACCAAGTCCGTGTCTACTTGAAATTATTTTTTGCAAGTTTTTAACTTGATAAATAATTTATTTAAGAGTTTTATTTATGGAAAAAATTCCTTTTTTGTGTTTAATTGTTTTACAAGAAACAAAACTCGTTTTATAAAAAAACCTAAACCTAACTTGATTTGCAAGTTAATTTTCCTATAGATACAACTCGAAAATCTCTTTTCAAAACACACAAGCACCGACCATCTCTAGGTCTACTTTTCTTCATCTTCTTGCTTTTATTTTCGTGCGGCGTTTTACTTCCATCCCCGTTGCTGAGTTTAAGTGTGGGTAACTTGTATTGTGCTAATACAAGTTATATCGGGTAGTCTTATCCTGGACACATGTTTCGACCCATGCCCATGCGCGTGTACCGTCCGTGTCTACTTGAAATTATTTTTTGCAAGTTTTTAACTTGATAAATAATTTATTTAAGAGTTTTATTTATGTAAAAAATTCCTTTTTTGTGTTTGATTATTTTACAAGAAACAAAACTCGTTTTATAAGAAAAAACCTGAACCTAACTTGATTTGCAAGTTAATTTTCCTATAAATACAGCTCGAAACTCTCTTTTCAAAACACTCAAGCATCGACCATCTCTAGGTCTACTTTTCTTCATCTTCTTGCTTTTATTTTCGTGCGGCGTTTTATTTCCATCCTCGTTGCTGAGTTTAAGAGTGGGTAACTTGTATTGTGCTAATACAAGTTATATCGGGCAGTCTTATCCTGGACACATGTTTCGACCCATGCCCATGCGCGTGTACCAAGCACCAAGTCCGTGTCTACTTGAAATTATTTTTTGCAAGTTTTTAACTTGATAAATAATTTATTTAAGAGTTTTATTTTTGGAAAAAATTCCTTTTTTGTGTTTAATTGTTTTACAAGAAACAAAACTCGTTTTATAAGAAAAAACCTAAACCTAACTTGATTTGCAAGTTAATTTTCCTATAAATACAACTCGAAAATATCTTTTCAAAACACACAAGCAGCGACCATTTCTAGGTCTACTTTTCTTCATCTTCTTGCTTTTATTTTTGTGCGGCGTTTTACTTCCATCCCCGTTGCTGAGTTTAAGAGTGGGTAACTTGTATTGTGCTAATACAAGTTATATCGGGCAGTCTTATCCTTGACACACGTTTCGACCCATGCACATGCGCGTGTACCAAGCACCAAGTCCGTGTCTACTTGAAATTATTTTTTGCAAGTTTTTAACTTGATAAATAATTTATTTAAGAGTTTTATTTATGGAAAAAATTCCTTTTTTGTGTTTAATTGTTTTACAAGAAACAAAACTCGTTTTATAAGAAAAACCTCAACCTAACTTGATTTGCAAGTTAATTTTCCTATAAATACAACTCGAAAATATCTTTTCAAAACACACAAGCAGCGACCATTTCTAGGTCTACTTTTCTTCATCTTCTTGCTTTTATTTTTGTGCGGCGTTTTACTTCCATCCCCGTTGCTGAGTTTAAGAGTGGGTAACTTGTATTGTGCTAATACAAGTTATATCGGGCAGTCTTATCCTGGACACATCTTCGCACGTTGGGGTTTAGCATTATTTTAGAGTATACCCGCGAACTAATGTGTTAATGGGTGGGGCGAAAAATACATGTTTCGACCCATGCCCATTCCCGTGTACCAAGCACCAAGTCCGTGTCTACTTGAAATTATTTTTTGCAAGTTTTTAACTTGATAAATAATTTATTTAAGAGTTTTATTTATGGAAAAAATTCCTAATTTTGTGTTTAATTGTTTTACAAGAAACAAAACTCGTTTTATTAGAAAAAACCTAAACCTAACTTGATTTGCAAGTTAATTTTCCTATAAATACAACTCGAAAATCTCTTTTCAAAACACACAAGCAGCGACCATCTCTAGGTCTACTTTTCTTCATCTTCTTGCTTTTATTTTCGTGCGGCGTTTTACTTCCATCCCCTTGCTGAGTTTAAGAGTGGGTAACTTGTATTGTGCTAATACAAGTTATATCGGGCAGTCTTATCCTGGACACATGTTTCGACCCATGCCCATGCGCGTGTACCAAGCACCAAGTACGTGTCTACTTGAAATTATTTTTTTGCAAGTTTTTAACTTGATAAATAATTTATTTAAGAGTTTTATTTATGGAAAAAAATTACTTTTTTGTGTTTAATTGTTTTACAAGAAACAAAACTCGTTTTATAAGAAAAAACCTAAACCTAACTTGATTTGCAAGTTAATTTTCCTATAAATACAACTCTAAAATCTCTTTTCAAAACACAGAGGCAACGACCATCTCTAGGTCTACTTTTCTTCATCTTCTTGCTTTTATTTTCATGCGGCGTTTTTGCTTCCATCCCCGTTGCTGAGTTTAAGAGTGGGTAACTTGTATTGTGCTAATACAAGTTATATCGGACAGTCTTATCTTGGACACATGTTTCGACCCATGCCCATGCGCGTGTACCAAGCACCAAGTCCGTGTCTACTTGAAATTATTTTTTGCAAGTTTTTAACTTGATAAATAATTTATTTAAGAGTTTTATTTATGGAAAAAAATTCCTTTTTTGTGTTTAATTGTTTTACAAGAAACAAAACTCGTTTTATAAGAAAAAACCTAAACCTAACTTGATTTGCAAGTTAATTTTCCTATAAATACAACTCGAAAAATACATGTTTCGACCCATGCCCATGCGCGTGTACCAAGCACCATGTCCGTGTCTACTTGAAATTATTTTTTGCAAGTTTTTAACTTGATAAATAATTTATTTAAGAGTTTTATTTATGGAAAAAATTCCTTTTTTGTGTTTAATTGTTTTACAAGAAACAAAACTCGTTTTATAAGAAAAAACCTAAACCTAAATTGATTTGCAAGTTAATTTTCCTAGCAGGTGCGTCTGTATCTTGGAAGAGTTCCAAACAGACATGTATAGCTCGCTCAACTATGGAGTCGGAGTTTATTACGTTAGATAAAGCAGGAGAGGAGGCCGAACGGCTAAGAAACTTTTTAGAATATATTCCTCTCTGGCATAGGCCTGTGCCAGCTATATCTATACATGTTTCGACCCATGTCCATGCGCGTGTACCAAGCACCAAGTCCGTGTCTACTTGAAATTATTTTTTGCAAGTTTTTAACTTGATAAATAATTTATTTAAGAGTTTTATTTATGGAAAAAATTCCTTTTTTGTGTTTAATTGTTTTACAAGAAACAAAACTCGTTTTATAAGAAAAAACCTAAACCTAACTTGATTTGCATGTAAATTTTCCTATAAATACAACTCAAAAATCTCTTTTCAAAACACACAAGCAGCGACCATTTCTAGGTCTACTTTTCTTCATCTTCTTGCTTTTATTTTTGTGCGGCGTTTTACTTCCATCCCCGTTGCTGAGTTTAAGAGTGGGTAACTTGTATTGTTCTAATACAAGTTATATCGGGCAGTCTTATCCTTGACACACGTTTCGACCCATGCACATGCGCGTGTACCAAGCACCAAGTCCGTGTCTACTTGAAATTATTTTTTGCAAGTTTTTAACTTGATAAATAATTTATTTAAGAGTTTTATTTATGGAAAAAATTCCTTTTTTGTGTTTAATTGTTTTACAAGAAACAAAACTCGTTTTATAAGAAAAACCTCAACCTAACTTGATTTGCAAGTTAATTTTCCTATAAATATAACTCGAAAATATCTTTTCAAAACACACAAGCAGAGACCATCTCTAGGTCTACTTTTCTTCATCTTCTTGCTTTTATTTTCGTGCGGCGTTTTACTTTCATCCCCGTTGCTGAATTTAAGAGTGGGTAACTTGTATTGTGCTAATACAAGTTATATCGGGCAGTCTTATCCTGGACACAAGTTTCGACCCATGCCCATGCGCGTGTACCAAGCACCAAGTCCGTGTCGAATTGAAATTATTTTTTGCAAGTTTTTAACTTGATAAAATTTATTTAAGAGTTTTATTTATGGAAAAAATTCATATTTTGTGTTTAATTGTTTTACAAGAAACAAAACTCGTTTTATAAGAAAAAACCTAAACCTAACTTGATTTGCAAGTTAATTTTCCTATAAATACAACTCGAAAATATCTTTTCAAAACACACAAGCAGCGACCATTTCTAGGTCTACTTTTCTTCATCTTCTTGCTTTTATTTTTGTGCGGCGTTTTACTTCCATCCCCGTTGCTGAGTTTAAGAGTGGGTAACTTGTATTGTTCTAATACAAGTTATATCGGGCAGTCTTATCCTTGACACACGTTTCGACCCATGCACATGCGCGTGTACCAAGCACCAAGTCCGTGTCTACTTGAAATTATTTTTTGCAAGTTTTTAACTTGATAAATAATTTATTTAAGAGTTTTATTTATGGAAAAAATTCCTTTTTTGTGTTTAATTGTTTTACAAGAAACAAAACTCGTTTTATAAAAAAAACCTAAACCTAACTTGATTTGCAAGTTAATTTTCCTATAGATACAACTCGAAAATCTCTTTTCAAAACACACAAGCACCGACCATCTCTAGGTCTACTTTTCTTCATCTTCTTGCTTTTATTTTCGTGCGGCGTTTTACTTCCATCCCCGTTGCTGAGTTTAAGTGTGGGTAACTTGTATTGTGCTAATACAAGTTATATCGGGTAGTCTTATCCTGGACACATGTTTCGACCCATGCCCATGCGCGTGTACCAAGCACCAAGTCCGTGTCTACTTGAAATTATTTTTTGCAAGTTTTTAACTTGATAAATAATTTATTTAAGAGTTTTATTTATGTAAAAAATTCCTTTTTTGTGTTTGATTGTTTTACAAGAAACAAAACTCGTTTTATAAGAAAAAACCTGAACCTAACTTGATTTGCAAGTTAATTTTCCTATAAATACAGCTCGAAACTCTCTTTTCAAAACACTCAAGCATCGACCATCTCTAGGTCTACTTTTCTTCATCTTCTTGCTTTTATTTTCGTGCGGCGTTTTATTTCCATCCTCGTTGCTGAGTTTAAGAGTGGGTAACTTGTATTGTGCTAATACAAGTTATATCGGGCAGTCTTATCCTGGACACATGTTTCGACCCATGCCCATGCGCGTGTACCAAGCACCAAGTCCGTGTCTACTTGAAATTATTTTTTGCAAGTTTTTAACTTGATAAATAATTTATTTAAGAGTTTTATTTTTGGAAAAAATTCCTTTTTTGTGTTTAATTGTTTTACAAGAAACAAAACTCGTTTTATAAGAAAAAACCTAAACCTAACTTGATTTGCAAGTTAATTTTCCTATAAATACAACTCGAAAATATCTTTTCAAAACACACAAGCAGCGACCATTTCTAGGTCTACTTTTCTTCATCTTCTTGCTTTTATTTTCGTGCGGCGTTTTACTTCCATCCCCGTTGCTGAGTTTAAGAGTGGGTAACTTGTATTGTGCTAATACAAGTTATATCGGGCAGTCTTATCCTGGACACATGTTTCGACCCATGCCCATGCGCGTCTACCAAGCACCAAGTCCGTGTCTACTTGAAATTATTTTCTGCAAGTTTTTAACTTGATAAATAATTTATTTAAGAGTTTTATTTATGGAAAAAATTCCTTTTTTGTGTTTAATTGTTTTACAAGAAACAAAACTCGTTTTATAAGAAAAAACCTAAACCTAACTTGATTTGCAAGTTAATTTTCCTATAAATACAACTTGAAAATCTCTTTTCAAAACACACAAGCAGCGACCATCTCTAGGTCTTTTTTTCTTCATCTTCTTGCTTTTATTTTCGTGCGGCGTTTTACTTCCATCCCCGTTGCTGAGTTTAAGAGTAGGTAACTTGTATTGTGCTAATACAAGTTATATCGGGCAGTCTTATCCTGGACACATGTTTCGACCCATGCCCATGCGCGTGTACCAAGCACCAAGTCCGTGTCTACTTGAAATTATTTTTTGCAAGTTTTTAACTTGATAAATAATTTATTTAAGAGTTTTATTTATGGAAAAAAATTCTTTTTTTTGTTTAATTGTTTTACAAGAAACAAAACTCGTTTTATAAGAAAAAACCTAAACCTAACTTGATTTGCAAGTTAATTTTCCTATAAATACAACTCGAAAATATCTTTTCAAAACACACAAGCAGCGACCATTTCTAGGTCTACTTTTCTTCATCTTTATGCTTTTATTTTCGTGCGGCGTTTTACTTCCATCCCCGTTGCTGAGTTTAAGAGTGGGTAACTTGTATTGTGCTAATACAAGTTATATCGGGCAGTCTTATCCTGGACACATGTTTCGACCCATGCCCATGCGCGTGTACCAAGCACCAAGTCCGTGTATACTTGAAATTATTTTTTGCAAGTTTTTAACTTGATAAATAATTTATTTAAGAGTTTTATTTATGGAAAAAATTCCTTTTTTGTGTTTAATTGTTTTACAAGAAACAAAACTCGTTTTATAAGAAAAAACCTAAACCTAACTTGATTTGCAAGTTAATTTTCCTATAAATACAACTTGAAAATCTCTTTTCAAAACACACAAGCAGCAACCATCTCTAGGTCTACTTTTCTTCATCTTCTTGCTTTTATTTTCGTGCGGCGTTTTACTTCCATCCTCGTTGCTGAGTTTAAGAGTGGGTAACTTGTATTGTGCTAATACAAGTTATATCGGGCAGTCTTATCCTGGACACATGTTTCGACCCATGCCCATGCGCTTGTACCAAGCACCAAGTCCGTGTCTACTTGAAATTATTTTATGCAAGTTTTTAACTTGATAAATAATTTATTTAAGAGTTTTATTTATGTAAAAAATTCCTTTTTTGTGTTTAATTGTTTTACAAGAAACAAAACTCGTTTTATAAGAAAAAACCTAAACCTAACTTGATTTGCAAGTTAATTTTCCTATAAATACAACTTGAAAATATCTTTTCAAATCACACAAGCAGCGACCATCTCTAGGTCTACTTTTCTT
Source organism: Papaver somniferum (assembly GCF_003573695.1). Classification (NCBI taxonomy): domain Eukaryota; kingdom Viridiplantae; phylum Streptophyta; class Magnoliopsida; order Ranunculales; family Papaveraceae; genus Papaver; species Papaver somniferum. The sequence goes on along the minus strand of NC_039361.1, from coordinate 110,851,160 downwards.
CATCTTCTTGCTTTTATTTTCGTTCGGCGTTTTACTTTCATCCCCGTTGCTGAGTTTAAGAGTGGTTAACTTGTATTGTGCTAATACAAGTTATATCGGGCAGTCTTATCCTGGACACATGTTTCAACCCATGCCCATGCGCGTGTACCAAGCACCAAATCCGTGTCTACTTGAAATTATTTTTGCAAGTTTTTAACTTGATAAATAATTTATTTAAGAGTTTTATTTATGGAAAAAATTCCTTTTTTGTGTTTAATTGTTTTACAAGAAACAAAACTCGTTTTATAAGAAAAAACCTAAACCAAACTTGATTTGCAAGTTAATTTTCCTATAAATACAACTTGAAAATCTCTTTTCAAAACACACAAGCAGCGACCATCTCTAGGTCTTTTTTTCTTCATCTTCTTGCTTTTATTTTCGTGCGGCGTTTTACTTCCATCCCCGTTGCTGAGTTTAAGAGTGGGTAACTTGGATTGTGCTAATACAAGTTATATCGGGCAGTCTTATCCTGGACACATGTTTCGACCCATGCCCATGCGCGTGTACCAAGCACCAAGTCCGTGTCTACTTGAAATTATTTTTTGCAAGTTTTTAACTTGATAAATAATTTATTTAAGAGTTTTATTTATGGAAAAAATTTCTTTTTTTTGTTTAATTGTTTTACAAGAAACAAAACTCGTTTTATAAGAAAAAACCTAAACCTAACTTGATTTGGAAGTTAATTATCCTATAAATACAACTCGAAAATATCTTTTCAAAACACACAAGCAACGACCATCTCTAGGTCTACTTTTCTTCATCTTCTTGCTTTTATTTTCGTGCGGCGTTTTACTTCCATCCCTGTTGCTGAGTTTAAGAGTGGGTAACTTGTATTGTGCTAATACAAGTTATATCGGGCAGTCTTATCCTGGACACATGTTTCGACCCATGCCCATGCGCGTGTACCAAGCACCAAGTCCGTGTCTACTTGAAATTATTTTTTGCAAGTTTTTAACTTGATAAATAATTTATTTAAGAGTTTTATTTACGGAAAAAATTTCTTTTTTGTGTTTAATTGTTTTACAAGAAACAAAACTCGTTTTATAAGAAAAAACCTAAACCTAACTTGATTTGCAAGTTAATTTTCCTATAAATACAACTCGAAAATATCTTTTCAAAACACACAAGCAGCGACCATTTCTAGGTCTAATTTTCTTCATCTTTATGCTTTTATTTTCGTGCGGCGTTTTACTTCCATCCCCGTTGCTGAGTTTAAGAGTGGGTAACTTGTATTGTGCTAATACAAGTTATATCGGGCAGTCTTATCCTGGACACATGTTTCGACCCATGCCCATGCGCGTGTACCAAGCACCAAGTCCGTGTATACTTGAAATTATTTTTTGCAAGTTTTTAACTTGATAAATAATTTATTTAAGAGTTTTATTTATGGAAAAAATTCCTTTTTTGTGTTTAATTGTTTTACAAGAAACAAAACTCGTTTTATAAGAAAAACCTAAACCTAACTTGATTTGCAAGTTAATTTTCCTATAAATACAACTTGAAAATCTCTTTTCAAAACACACAAGCAGCGACCATCTCTAGGTCTACTTTTCTTCATCTTCTTGCTTTTATTTTCGTGCGGCGTTTTACTTTTATCCCCTTGCTGAGTTTAAGAGTGGGTAACTTGTATTGTGCTAATACAAGTTATATCGGGCAGTCTTATCCTGGACACATGTTTCGACCCATGCCCATGCGCGTGTACCAAGCACCAAGTCCGTGTCTACTTGAAATTATTTTTTTGCAAGTTTTTAACTTGAGAAATAATTTATTTAAGAGTTTTATTTATGGAAAAAAATTACTTTTTTGTGTTTAATTGTTTTACAAGAAACAAAACTCGTTTTATAAGAAAAAACTTAAACCTAACTTGATTTGCAAGTTAATTTTCCTATAAATACAACTCTAAAATCTCTTTTCAAAACACAGAGGCAACGACCATCTCTAGGTCTACTTTTCTTCATCTTCTTGCTTTTATTTTCGTGCGGCGTTTTACTTCCATCCCCGTTGCTGAGTTTAAGAGTGGGTAACTTGTATTGTGCTAATACAAGTTATATCGGACAGTCTTATCTTGGACACATGTTTCGACCCATGCCCATGCGCGTGTACCAAGCACCAAGTCCGTGTCTACTTGAAATTATTTTTTGCAAGTTTTTAACTTGATAAATAATTTATTTAAGAGTTTTATTTATGGAAAAAAATTCCTTTTTTGTGTTTAATTGTTTTACAAGAAACAAAACTCGTTTTATAAGAAAAAACCTAAACCTAACTTGATTTGCAAGTTAATTTTCCTATAAATACAACTCTAAAATCTCTTTTCAAAACACAGAGGCAACGACCATCTCTAGGTCTACTTTTCTTCATCTTCTTGCTTTTATTTTCATGCGGCGTTTTGCTTCCATCCCCGTTGCTGAGTTTAAGAGTGGGTAACTTGTATTGTGCTAATACAAGTTATATCGGGCAGTCTTATCCTGGACACATGTTTCGACCCATGCCCATGCGCGTGTACCAAGCACCAAGTTCGTGTCTACTTGAAATTATTTTTTGCAAAATTTTTAACTTGATAAATAATTTATTTAAGAGTTTTATTTATGGAAAAAATTCCTTTTTTGTGTTTAATTGTTTTACTAGAAACAAAACTCGTTTTATAAAAAAAAACCTAAACCTAACTTGATTTGCAAGTTAATTTTCCTATAAATACAACTCGAAACTCTCTTTTCAAAACACTCAAGCAGCGACCATCTCTAGGTATACTTTTCTTCATATTCTTGCTTTTATTTTCGTGCGGCGTTTTACTTCCATCCCCGTTGCTGAGTTTAAGAGTGGGTAACTTGTACTGTGCTAATACAAGTTATATCGGGAAGTCTTATCCTGGACACATGTTTCGACCCATGCCCATGCGCGTGTACCAAGCACCAAGTCCGTGTCTACTTGAAATTATTTTCTGCAAGTTTTGAACTTGATAAATAATTTATTTAAGAGTTTTATTTATGGAAAAAATTCCTTTTTTGTGTTTAATTGTTTTACAAGAAACAAAACTCGTTTTATAAGAAAAAACCTAAACCTAACTTGATTTGCAAGTTAATTTTCCTATAAATACAACTTGAAAATCTCTTTTCAAAACACACAAGCAGCGACCATCTCTAGGTCTTTTTTTCTTCATCTTCTTGCTTTTATTTTCGTGCGGCGTTTTACTTCCATCCCCGTTGCTGAGTTTAAGAGTGGGTAACTTGTATTGTGCTAATACAAGTTATATCGGGCAGTCTTATCCTGGACACATGTTTCGACCCATGCCCATGCGCGTGTACCAAGCACCAAGTCCGTGTCTACTTGAAATTATTTTTTGCAAGTTTTTAACTTGATAAATAATTTATTTAAGAGTTTTATTTATGGAAAAAATTTCCTTTTTTGTGTTTAATTGTTTTACAAGAAACAAAACTCGTTTTATAAGAAATAACCTAAACCTAACTTGATTTTCAAGTTAATTTTCCTATAAATACAACTCGAAAATATCTTTTCAAAACACACAAGCAGCGACCATTTCTAGGTCTACTTTTCTTCATCTTTATGCTTTTATTTTCGTGCGGCGTTTTACTTCCATCCCCGTTGCTGAGTTTAAGAGTGGGTAACTTGTATTGTGCTAATACAAGTTATATCGGGCAGTCTTATCCTGGACACATGTTTCGACCCATGCCCATGCGCGTGTACCAAGCACCAAGTCCGTGTCTACTTGAAATTATTTTTTTGCAAGTTTTTAAATTGATAAATAATTTATTTCAGAGTTTTATTTATGGAAAAAAATTACTTTTTTGTGTTTAATTGTTTTACAAGAAACAAAACTCGTTTTATAAGAAAAAACCTAAACCTAACTTGATTTGCAAGTTAACTTTCCTATAAATACAACTCTAAAATCTCTTTTCAAAACACCGAGGCAACGACCATCTCTAGGTCTACTTTTCTTCATCTTCTTGCTTTTATTTTCGTGCGGCGTTTTACTTCCATCCCCGTTGCTGAGTTTAAGAGTGGGTAACTTGTATTGTGCTAATACAAGTTATATCGGACAGTCTTATCTTGGACACATGTTTCGACCCATGCCCATGCGCGTGTACCAAGCACCAAGTCTGTGTCTACTTGAAATTATTTTTTGCAAGTTTTTAACTTGATAAATAATTTATTTAAGAGTTTTATTTATGGAAAAAATTATTTTTTTGTGTTTAATTGTTTTACAAGAAACAAAACTCGTTTTATAAGAAAAAACCTAAACCTAACTTGATTTGCAAGTTAATTTTCCTATAAATACAACTCGAAAATCTCTTTTCAAAACACATAAGCAGCGACCATCTCTAGGTCTACTTTTCTTCATCTTCTTGCTTTTATTTTCGTGCGGCGTTTTACTTCCATCCCCGTTGCTGAGTTTAAGAGTGGGTAACTTGTATTGTGCTAATACAAGTTATATCGGACAGTCTTATCTTGGACACATGTTTCGACCCATGCCCATGCGCGTGTACCAAGCACCAAGTACGTGTCTACTTGAAATTATTTTTTGCAAGTTTTTAACTTGATAAATAATTTATTTAAGAGTTTTATTTATGGAAAAAATTCATTTTTTGTGTTTAATTGTTTTACAAGAAACAAAACTCGTTTTATAAGAAAAAACCTAAACCTAACTTGATTTGCAAGTTAATTTTCCTATAAATACAACTCGAAAATCTCTTTTAAAAACACACAAGCAGCGACCATCTCTAGGTCTACTTTTCTTCATCTTCTTGCTTTTATTTTCGTGCGGCGTTTTACTTCCATCCCCGTTGCTGAGTTTAAGAGTGGGTAACTTGTATTGTGCTAATACAAGTTATATCGGACAGTCTTATCTTGGACACATGTTTCGACCCATGCCCATGCGCGTGTACCAAGCACCAAGTCCGTGTCTACTTGAAATTATTTTTTGCAAGTTTTTAACTTGATAAATAATTTATTTAAGAGTTTTATTTATGGAAAAAATACCTTTTTTGTGTTTAATTGTTTTACTAGAAACAAAACTCGTTTTATAAGAAAAAACTTAAACCTAACTTGATTTGCAAGTTAATTTTCCTATAAATACAACTCGAAAATCTCTTTTCAAAACACACAAGCAGCGACCATCTCTAGGTCTACTTTTCTTCATCTTCTTGCTTTTATTTTCGTGCGGCGTTTTACTTCAATCCCCGTTGCTGAGTTTAAGAGTGGGTAACTTGTATTGTGCTAATACAAGTTATATCGGGCAGTCTTATCCTGGACACAGGTTTCGACCCATGCCCATGCGCGTGTACCAAGCACCATGTCAGTGTCTACTTAAAATTATTTTTTTCATGTTTTTAACTTGATAAATAATTTATTTAAGAGTTTTATTTATGGAAAATATTCCTTTTTTGTGTTTAATTGTTTTACAAGAAACAAAACTCGTTTTATAAGAAAAAAGCTAAACCTAACTTGAGCTGCAAGTTAATTTTCCTATAAATACAACTCGAAAATCTCTTTTCAAAACACACAGGCATCGACCATCTCTAGATCTACTTTTCTTCATCTTCTTGCTTTTATTTTCGTGCGGCGTTTTACTTCCATCCCCGTTGCTGAGTTTAAGAGTGGGTAACTTGTATTGTGCTAATACAAGTTATATCGGGCAGTCTTATCCTGGACACATGTTTCGACCCATGCCCATGTGCGTGTACCAAGCACCAAGTCCGTGTCTACTTGAAATTATTTTTTGCAAATTTTTAACTTGATAAATAATTTATTTAAGAGTTTTATTTATGGAAAAAATTCATTTTTTGTGTTTAATTGTTTTACAAGAAACAAAACTCGTTTTATAAGAAAAAACCTAAACCTAACTTGATTTGCAAGTTAATTTTCCTATAAATACAACTCGAAAATCTCTTTTCAAAACACACAAGCAGCGACCATCTCTAGGTCTACTTTTCTTCATCTTCTTGCTTTTATTTTCGTGCGGCGTTTTACTTCCATCCCCTTGCTGAGTTTAAGAGTGGGTAACTTGTATTGTGCTAATACAAGTTATATCGGGCAGTCTTATCCTGGACACATGTTTCGACCCATGCCCATGCGCGTGTACCAAGCACCAAGTACGTGTCTACTTGAAATTATTTTTTTGCAAGTTTTTAACTTGATAAATAATTTATTTAAGAGTTTTATTTATGGAAAAAAATTACTTTTTTGTGTTTAATTGTTTTACAAGAAACAAAACTCGTTTTATAAGAAAAAACCTAAACCTAACTTGATTTGCAAGTTAATTTTCCTATAAATACAACTTGAAAATCTCTTTTCAAATCACACAAGCAGCGACCATCTCTGGGTCTACTTTTCTTCATCTTCTTGCTTTTATTTTCGTGCGGCGTTTTACTTCCATCCCCGTTGCTGAGTTTAAGAGTGGGTAACTTGTATTGTGCTAATACAAGTTATATCGGACAGTCTTATCTTGGACACATGTTTCGACCCATGCCCATGCGCGTGTACCAAGCACCAAGTACGTGTCTACTTGAAATTATTTTTTTGCAAGTTTTTAACTTGATAAATAATTTATTTAAGAGTTTTATTTATGGAAAAAAATTACTTTTTTGTGTTTAATTGTTTTACAAGAAACAAAACTCGTTTTATAAGAAAAAACCTAAACCTAACTTGATTTGCAAGTTAACTTTCCTATAAATACAACTCTAAAATCTCTTTTCAAAACACAGAGGCAACGACCATCTCTAGGTCTACTTTTCTTCATCTTCTTGCTTTTATTTTCATGCGGCGTTTTTGCTTCCATCCCCGTTGCTGAGTTTAAGAGTGGGTAACTTGTATTGTGCTAATACAAGTTATATCGGACAGTCTTATCTTGGACACATGTTTCGACCCATGCCCATGCGCGTGTACCAAGCACCAAGTACGTGTCTACTTGAAATTATTTTTTGCAAGTTTTTAACTTGATAAATAATTTATTTAAGAGTTTTATTTATGGAAAAAAATTCCTTTTTTGTGTTTAATTGTTTTACAAGAAACAAAACTCGTTTTATAAGAAAAAACCTAAACCTAACTTGATTTGCAAGTTAATTTTCCTATAAATACAACTCTAAAATCTCTTTTCAAAACACAGAGGCAACGACCATCTCTAGGTCTACTTTTCTTCATCTTCTTGCTTTTATTTTCATGCGGCGTTTTTGCTTCCATCCCCGTTGCTGAGTTTAAGAGTGGGTAACTTGTATTGTGCTAATACAAGTTATATCGGACAGTCTTATCTTGGACACATGTTTCGACCCATGCCCATGCGCGTGTACCAAGCACCAAGTACGTGTCTACTTGAAATTATTTTTTTGCAAGTTTTTAACTTGATAAATAATTTATTTAAGAGTTTTATTTATGGAAAAAAATTACTTTTTTGTGTTTAATTGTTTTACAAGAAACAAAACTCGTTTTATAAGAAAAAACCTAAACCTAACTTGATTTGCAAGTTAACTTTCCTATAAATACAACTCTAAAATCTCTTTTCAAAACACAGAGGCAACGACCATCTCTAGGTCTACTTTTCTTCATCTTCTTGCTTTTATTTTCGTGCGGCGTTTTACTTCCATCCCCGTTGCTGAGTTTAAGAGTGGGTAACTTGTATTGTGCTAATACAAGTTATATCGGACAGTCTTATCTTGGACACATGTTTCGACCCATGCCCATGCGCGTGTACCAAGCACCAAGTCTATGTCTACTTGAAATTATTTTTTGCAAGTTTTTAACTTGATAAATAATTTATTTAAGAGTTTTATTTATGGAAAAAATT